>NC_135958.1:54575982-54781350 GCF_053455715.1 Rhinoraja longicauda
TTCTTCCTTGGAGCTTGAAATCACACTCCTCTCCAGCTGGCGATGGAACAGACTGGTCCTTTCGTGCCTCGCCAATCCCTTGGAGCGCCGGCTATTTTCCCCAGCTTCCCCCGTGGAAGACTTTACCGGTCGGTGCATAACTTTCTGGTCACCAACCCACTCAAAACAAATCAGCCCCCTTGTGTGTTGGCCAGCCCCGGGATAGACTGGACGCAGCCAGTCGCTTGCTTTATAAGAAACCTCAGCATAACTCGCCCTTGCCTCGCCAGGACCTCTGAAATACAATCTGGACAAAGCGCTTTTCGTTTACAAGCGCTGTCTGTGTCTAGGCTTGGCTCTTACTCCCATTCCTTTCATTCATTCACCTGTCAATGGTGTTTGCTTTCATGTTTTGACATTCTTAACTTTCTGTTGATAGTTTGGAGCGGTAGACGGTTGCTCGGGCAACAGATTAACCTGCGTTCCTCTCCCCTCTCTGTGCATTAGCCTGCACTACCCTGTGTGAGGCTCAGACTGCAGTGAACGTTGGCAATGGCAGTGGCGAGATCCCATAGAATACAACGCCTGGGTTTGTGACAATCACGTTCAGGGTCAATGCCTTGTTGCCGCTTACAACAACGACAACAACAAGCACGTTTTTGGATTATATGCCCTTTTGAAATTGCAATTTATCTTTATATACCTCCACTCTTTGCAATTTACCCTTTCTGAGGATTGGACGCTGTGGTCTCTTTGCAACGCCTGCCTCTTTTGCCTGCAATTTCGCACCGTGCAGGTACAATATCATCAATAAATGGCTGAGGGCTGGGTTATGTTTTGACTTGTTTATTGAATTGGCGAGAGGCGCGCTGTAAAACTTTTATCCCATGGCCCCCAGACAGGGTGGGAGAGGTTGTGTCAGTTCTGTCACGACGTGGGACCGTTAGGCCGGTCACTCCTACAAAGTGCAGCGTTAAAACTTGGAATCTCACCCCAAGGTAATGATCTTACCCCAAGGTAAGGTGAGGAAACAGACGCACTGTGTCCAACATCAGGGGACCGAAGATAGACACAACAAGACGCTGAGAGCTCTCGGTCCGAAGAAGGGACTCGACCCGAAACGTCACCGAGATGCTGCCTGACCTGCTGAGTTACTCCAGCATTTTGTGAATAAACCGAAACGTCACCTATTCCTTTTCCCCATAGATGCTGCCTGACCTGCTGAGTTACCCAAACGTTTTGTTTCTATCTACCAGGACGATATGACTGACGATATGTTGACAGTCTGAATGTTTAGTACGCAGCAGCATTTGCGTTTTGTAAATATTATCAATGAGTAAAGCTAAGGTCTGTAAATAATTCAATAATTCAAATAATTTAATAATTGAATTGAATAAATCTGTTATTTCAACTACTTTCACATTTTTGCTTATTTTTGCTTATTTTACGCCCATTGATTCATATCTTCTGTTACTCGGAGTTAATTTTTGGTTTTGAAAAAAAAAAAAAAATGATTGCAAGTAACAGAAGTCTATGAATCCTGGTGCTTTCCTGCAGATTGCTTACATGCAACAAGTTAACTACCATGCAGTATTTTGTAATCATGGTGAAAATAATTTAGCGCAGGGAAACAAGCAGGAAAAAAAAGCACCAAATATGAATGTGGTGGAAATAAGCGCAATCGCTTTTATTGATTTGGCGATGAGCGTGGAAGACAAACGACACGTACAAACAAACCTTCCTCCCCTCTCGTTGCTTCGCCAGGAGATGCATTAACATGGACAATCGGTCTTCATACATGAAATCCCCGATTGTAAACCGGACACTTGGTTTCCGCCGCTTAGCCCTCGACTCCATCGGCAATGTTTGCATTCGCTGCCTGGCAACTAACTGTGCACACAACAAACATCAAGCCAGTCTGCAAAGCCCGGCGGAGTGAGTGAGCTCTCTTCAAAATGCGGTTCGAGTATCCAAATCACGTCTGTATTGGCGCATGTAAAGTCGTAGCACCTGGGCTTCGGCGACGTCATGAAGTCACACAGCACGGAAACAGGCCGTTCGGCCCACCTTGCCCATGCCGACCAAGATGTCCCATCTATGCCAGTCCCACTCATGTTATTTGACGTTGATATGCAGCCCTCCTGGAGGCATAGAGCACAGAAACAAGGTCTTTCGCCCACCCTGTCCATGCCGACTATTGGGTTATTCCCATTTCATCGAGTCATGCAGCAGGGAAACAAACCCTTCAGCCCAACCTGTCCATGCTAACTTGTGCTAGCTAAGTCCAATTTGCCCAAACCTGGCTGACATCCCTCTAAACCTTTCGTTTTCAGGCCCCGTCCACATGTTTTTTAGCCCACATCCCTCTAAATCTTCCCAATCCATGTACCTCTCCAAATGTCCTTTAAATGTTTGGGCAACATGTGTGGGTTTGTGCCACTTTCCTGTTTCTACCCATATGAAGACAAAACCTCCACTTCCTTCAGTTCTGATAGACATCATTCAACTTAGTAGAGTCCTGCCTCTCCATTTCCTCCGTAGATGCTGCCTGACCAGATGAGTTCACTCAGAACTTTAGATTTTTGTGCTCAAGATTCCAGCCTCTGCAGTTTCTTCTGTCCCAAACCTAAAATATTTGCTCTGCTCTGGGACATGTTGGCCGGTTTGGGCAAGTTGGGCCGAAGGGCCCGTTTCCACACTGTATCACTCTGTGAGTCTATGCTTCTTCATTCTACAAATTGCCACCTGACTCACCATTATCCTTTCACTTTTCCAAATCTCCAGCATTCATTGACTTAAAAATCCTGTACGCCGTTGTGGGCCGAAACCGGAGCACCCGGAGGAAACCCACGCAGTCACAGGGCGAAGGTACAAACTCCAAAACCCGTGGTCAGAATCGAACCCGGGTCCCTGGTGCTGTGAGTCAGCAACTCTCCCGCTGCGCCACTGTGCCCGGTTGGTCAGTTATCTGGTTATTGTAATGTGCACCTCGTGTTGAGGTGAATGGTAGAATCTGGGAGTGTTAATGGGAATAGGCGACGTGGACAATCAAGAGGGGAATAAGGTTGCTCGTTGACTTGAAGGGCCAAGGTGATCATCTTTTTCTATGACATTATGGAATCTAAAAATATAAATAGATAACCCGGGGTCACAGCCTCAAAATAAGGGATTCAGCCATTTAAGAAAGAGATGAAAATAAATTTCTCCAATGAGAAGTTGGTGAAACTGCAATTCGAGAAACTCACTCAGGCAGCGATCAATGAGCATTTAGTTGCCCAATTTTAGATAGCCTCCAACAACCCGTACCCTCGACTTTCTCTCCAAACGCCCTCCCTCCCTTGTGTCCCACCTGAACTAACGCCTATTTCCCCTTCATCCCTCCCACCTACATTCCTTCCTTTGGCTTCACAATTCGCAACTCTTCAATCCTTTTGTCTCACACTATCTTTTTTTTCATCTCTGGCCTTTATCCGACCATCTGCCTATCAACACCCCCACCTCACCACCACACTCCCTCCCCAGTCACAATCAGTCTGAAGAAGGGTCCCAACCCAAAAGGTCACATATCCATGTTCTCCTGAGAACATGATCTGCTGAGTTACTCCAGCACTTTGTGTCTTTTTCTATAAACCAGCACCTGCAGTTCTTCCTTTCTACAATGATCAATAGATTTTTTAATATTAATTCATAACGTGCCTTGGTATCTTGAATATATACTAGGTCAGTAACACCACACATCATGAAGTGCTTTGAGAAGCTGGTCATATTGTACATCAACACCAGCCTCCCGGGCAGCCTAGACCCATTGCCAGTTATCTACTGCCAAGAAATGTCCATGGCAGAACTTCTGCGTAAAATGGACACATATAGAAGATTTCTACTTAATGGCCATAGCTTCAACGCCATAATTCCAACCAATCTCACCTCCAAACTCCTGGACCCCTCTTGCAACTGGAACATTGAGTTCCTAACGCATAGACCACAACCAGTGGGGAAAGGCAACAAAACATTAATTCTCAACAGCGGTGCCCCAACGTCTTGATTATGCCAAGGGCTTGAGAATAGTTGTGCAACAATAAAAGACACGATATGCAGGAGTAAATCAGCGGGTCAGGCAGCATCCCTGGTGAGCATGTGTAGGTGACATTTCAGGTCCCTCTTCAGAGTGATTTGCAGGGGTGGGGGGGGGAAAGAAAGCTCAAAGAGTGGAGGGGGGCAGGACAAAGCATGGCAGGTCATAGGTGAATAAAAGAACTGCAGATGCTGGTTTCAATCGAAGATAGACACAAAATGCTGGAGGCAGCATCTCTGGAGAGAAGGAATGGGTAACGTTTCAGGTCGAGACCCTTCTTCAGACTGGTCAGACAGAGTCTGAAGAAGTGTCTCGACCCAATACGTCAGCCATTCCTTGTCTCCAGAGATGCTGCCTGGCCCGCTGAGTTACTCGAGTATTTTGTGTCTATCTAGGTCATAGGTGAACACAGGCAAGTTGATAGGGTGATGATTGGACAAAGTGCAGAGATGAACACACACAAGGTGTGAGACAAAAGGATTAGATAGTTGCAAATTGTGTAGCTAGGAGAAGGAGAATTGTTGGAGCAGAAGGGGAGGGGAGAGATAAATGCAAAGCCAGCCATGGCTTGTGTGGGGGGGAGGGGGGAGGGGGGCAGTGAGAAATAATAGGTAGGATTCTTATGCAACAATATGCTTACTTTAAGAAATATCAAAATGTAAAACTGCCTAGTTCATGAAAGTGCCTCAAACTGCAAATGGTGGAAATCTTGAAATTAACAGAAAATGTTGGCAATACTTTGTGTATCTCTCTGCCTGGTCTGCTGAGCATTTCCAATATTTCCTCTTTCAGATCATGAACGTGATTTGGTCTGAGACTTTTGTTTTGCACGTCAAGCCCGCAGATTTAACACCATGTTCACTGCATCTCATTAAGAACATATTGTGGCAGCTATTCCTCAGATATGTTGAGTTGGTGAAAGACTAAATTTGTCATTAGGCAAGCGTAGTCCTTAATTGTAAGATTGGGTTGGTTTCCGTTATGATGCGCCTTCACTTTGGGAAACTGGTGTGGTGGTATTGGGTGAGTGAACCGCACTGATAATTGAGAAAATAAATTAAACTGATGAGCATACTAAACGATAAAACAGCCAACGTCTTTTTCCTATAGGAAGGCACAGTAATGCAGTTGGTAGACCTGGTTCCCCACAACACAAGAGACCCAGGTTCAATCCTGACCTTGGGTGCTCCCTGCTTGTAGTTTGCACGTTCTCCCAATAACTGCGTGTGTTTCCTCCAGGAGCTCTGATTTGCTCCAACATCCCAAAGGCTTGTGGGTTTGGAGGTTAATTGGCCTCTGTGAAATTGCCCCATATGTATAAAAGTGGGACAACATAGGACTAGTGTGAACGGGTGGTAGATGTTGGTATGGACTTGGTGGGCCAAAGGGCCTGTTACCTTGCTGTATCTTTAAAACAACACATTTGCCGATGGTGTAAACCCTCATTGTTATGGACCATAGGGGAGGGAGGGAGGGAATGGTGTCTGTTATTGCTGATTGTCCACTATTACCGAGTGGGATTATCATTATATAAGCACTGGAAACAAACTGCAGTTGCTACTTAATACACAAAAGGACACGAAGTGCTGGAGTAACTCAACAGGTCAGGCAGTATCTCTGGAGAAGGTGGATAGGAAACATTTCGAGTCGAGACCCTTCTTCAGACTCTCAGTCAGGAATTGGCTCTGGAATATAGGTGAGTTAGACAATAGACAATAGGTGCAGGAGTAGGCCATTTGGCCCTTTGAGCCAGCACCGCCATTCAATGTGATCATGGCTGATCATTCTCAATCAGTACCCCGTTCCTGCCTTCTCCCCATACCCCCTGACTCTGCTATCCTTAAGAGCTCTATCTAGCTCTCTCTTGAATGCATTCAGAGAATTGGCCTCCACTGCCTACTGAGGCAGAGAATTCCACAGATTTACAACTCTCTGACTGAAAAAGTTTTTCCTCATCTCCGTTCTAAATGGCCTACCCCTTATTCTTAAACTGAAGCCCCTGGTTCTGGACTCCCCCAACATTGGGGGAGATGTTTCCTGCCTCTAATGTGTCCAACCCCTTAATAATCTTATATGTTTATTAAGCCCCGGATCGGACTTATCATCAGCGGAGCCGGCCATCTTCGGAGGCTGCGGGAGCGGCTGCGACTCGCCTTGGGCCGGCCCGCTGCGGATCGTCCGGCGCGGCCTGCAACCACAACAACCTGACCGCGGGAGAAGACGGCAGGAGAAGGGAAAAGACATTGTGGCCTTCCATCACAGTGAGGAGAGGACTGGAGGAGAATCACTGTGATGGATGTTTCTTTGATGGATGTTTCTTTTTTTGTGTGTTTTTGGGGTTGTGTAATTTTAATGCCTATTTTAATGCTTTTGTTGTTGGACTGTGGGTGACTGAATTTCGTCCAATTTGGATGACAAATAAAGCTATCTTGAATCTTGATCTTGATGTTTCAATAAGATCCCCTCTCATCCTTCTAAATTCCAGTGTATACAAGCCTAGTCGCTCCAGTCTTTCTACATACAACAGTCCCGCCATTCCGGGAATCAACCTAGAGTTGAGGGCCCCTGCCTGCTGGGGGCCGGGGGAGAGGCGAAGGTCGGCAGAGTCAATGGTCACGGGCGGCCAGAGTGCACATAAGGGTTGCCGGCAGTGGCGGTGACGGCGGTGACGGCGGTGATGGCAGGAGCAGCCTGGAAGCGGTGAGAAGGTAGGTCGGTCCGTCTGCTGCAACCAAAATCCTTCATAAAGAGGTCCACTAATACGAGGGTTTACTGTACTTCTGCACTGATTAGGATTAAATCATGTCGAGCATTCAATTGCTAGGTACGTACAAAATGTCACCCATTCCTGCTCTCCAGAGATGTTGCCTGTCCCGTTGAGTTACTCCAGCATTTTGTGTCTACCTTCGATTTAAACCGGCATCTGCAGTTCTTTCCTACGCATTCAATTGCTGTCTATTTTGAAAGCTGTCTGTTTGATGCAGGGCTGCTCCAAGTTACCTTGTTACAAGTGATGGGTCCGGGGTATTGCATCCAACTCCTTAAAGGTCGGCTGCAGGAGGCGCCCCAGGGACATAAAGGCTGTCGGGTGAGGAGAGAGACATCGGATCACGGGCCAAGGGCAACGGAGGAGGTCCTACAGCAGCCTGGGGCTTACCTGGATCAGCTGCTCCAGTACATTGAGCACATAAACCAGACTTTGGACTTTTTGTAAATGGCGCCAAAATATAGTGACTCGTGCATGTCTGATCTATGCAATTTTATTGTGCAGTGCCCATGTGAGAATAAAGTAGCATTGAACCATTGAATTGAACCAAGTGGGAAAACTGCATATCTAGTTATCTGCAAACTTAGCATTCAGCTAATTGGCATGGCTTCTATTACATTGTACCAGTTCAACCATGTGTATGGTGCTGGAGGTGTATATTCCATCCATTGTATGAAAGCTAATCAATAATTTGGTAAATATATACTGTTTATCAAAATATTGAACAATGCTGTAAGTATATAAAAGTACAATGGCTTACAATGATCCTACCCCAATTCTGCAGGTCACAGAGAAAGACACCAGGCAAAAAAAACGCTGTATAAACTACACCCGTGATCAAGCTTTCATTTAAATCAATGGTATACTTCAGATGGTGCTGAAATGTTAAAGGAATGCATTTTCATCAAGACTTATCAGCAGAGAATTCGGAGTACAGGGATAGCCTGCTGGAACTCTGGGGAGAGAAAGCCTTGATACTGTATCTGTTGGAGTTAATGGATGGATAGATATAGGGTCATGTCCTTGACAACTGTTTGCCGAGTATATTGTATGGAAGTTGAAAAACGATCCCACTTCAGTGCAGAGAAAGACCAAATTGCATCCGAGTAATAAATAGATGGAAAACATGATTCTCCCATTTGCTTGAGTCTCCCGGGTAAACGTTCCACATGTTTTGAGCTCAGTGAGAAATTAATCTGTATAGCCGGCAAAATAAGATACCTCTCACGCATCATAGCAGAAATTGATTATTTGCTTTCTACTTATAATGCTTCCTGCTGAGGTGAACGGATACCTTAACACGACCCTTTCATTCACAGTTTCTTCCATTCTGCTTAAACGTGACAGTTTTCAATGATGCTGTTCAAGAGAACAAGAGCTCTTCTGAGGATGGACGTGCTGGCTCTGGAGAGGGTCTAGAGGAGGTTTACGAGAATGATCCCATAAATGAGTGGGTTAACATATGATGAGCGTTTGTCAGCACTGGGCCTGTACTCGTTGGAGTTTAGAAGGATGAGGGGAGGACCTCATTGAAACTTACCGAATAGTGAAAGGCCTGGATAGAGTGGATGTGGAAAGGATGTTTCCGCTGGTGGGAGAACCGAGGATGAGAGGCCATGGCCTCAGAATAAAAGGACATACCTTCAGAAAGGAGATGAGGATGGTTTTTTTTAGTCAGAGGGTGGTGAATCTGTGGAATTCATGGCCACAGACAGCTGTGGAGGCCAAGTCAATAGATATTGTTAGGGCGGAGATTGACAGTTTCTTGATTAGTAAGGTGCCAAGGGCTATAGGGAGAAGGCAGGAGAATGGCATTGAGAGGGAAAGATAGATCAGCAATGATTGAATGACGGAGTAGACTTGATGGGCTGAATGGCCTAATTCTGCTCCTATATCCTATGAACATAAACTTACGAAGCCTGCTAGTAAGTATAGATAGTACGCTAGTGTGTGTGTTTCAACTATTTTCAATGCTCAAAATGGTTGTAGTATTTAAGTACAAAGGTTATATCAGATTCCTAAATGTTAAATATTAATCGTATGGAGACACAGACTGCAGATGCTGGAATCTTGAGCAAAGCACAAAGTGCTGGTGGAGCTCAACGGGTCAGGCAGCAAATGTGGAGGAAATAGACTGAAAACATTTTAGGTCGGGACCCTTCATCAGAGTCTGAGGTAGCGTCCAGACCCGAAATGTCATGTGTTAATATTAACCTATTGGCAGGTTTGACATGTGAAGATAGTTTAAGCAAACAAAGATGGTTTAGAAGAATTTAAGGTGACCTAGTGGAAATATACAACGTCCTCAAGGGTAGAAACAAGGAACTTAAGAAAAGGCACAAAGTGCTGGAATAACTCAGCAAGTCAGGCAGCATCTCTGGAGAACATGGATGGGAACGTTTCAGGTCAGGACCCTTCTTAAAACTGATTGTGGTCAGGTGCAGAAAAATGGGGGCAAGTAATTGTTTTAGATTTAGATTTTTTAGAGATACAGCGCGGAAACAGGCCCTTCGGCCCACCGAGTCCGCGCCGCCCAGCGATCCCCACACATTAACACTACCCTATACACACTAGGGACAATTTTTTTACATTTACCCAGTCAATTAAACTACAAACCTGTACGTCTTTGGAGTGTGGGAGGAAACCGAAGATCTCGGAGAAAACCCACGCAGGTCACGGGAGAACGTACAAACTCCGTACAGACGGCACCTTTAGTCAGGATCGAACCTGAGTCTCAGGCGCTGCATTCGCTGTAAGGCCGCAATTCTACCGCTGCGCCACCGTGCCACCATCCACAATAGGTGGATACAGGAAAGGGAAGTGTTTAATTGGCAGATGGTTGAACAGTGACGAGAGATGACAAGACAAAAAGTGTGAGGTAAGGAGATTAGGATAGAAGAGGTGTGAATTGTGAAGCCAGAGGAAGGAATATAGGAGAAAGAGGATGGGGGAAGAGGAAAGGGAGGAAAAGGAGCGCATCCAGGTAGCGCACAGGGAAGAGAGAAAGAAGATGGGGCGGGGAAGGGGTTGGGAAGGGGGTTGGGGAGGAGGGGATTGGTTAGTTACCTAAAATTAGAGAGTTGAGTGTTCATACCATTGGAGTGCAAACAACACAAGTTGGTAGTCTGTGGAGCGCCTCCTGCCCTTTGGGTCAATATTCTTAAGGGACATTACAGAGTAAATATGGAGTTGTTTCTTCTGGCAAGACAGTCTGAAGTTGGGGATCATGGACAGAAAATAATATTTTAGCCGCATAGGACAGGTGAGAGAAACTTGTTCATGTAAAGGACTGAATCTTTGGAATTCATGACCCAACCAGAAGATAATTCACTCAGAGGGTTGTGAAGCTGTGGAATTCTCTGCCTCAGAAGGCAGTGGAGGCCAATTCCATGGAAGCTTTCAAGAGAGAGCTAGATAGAGCTCTTAATGATAGCGGAGTCAAGGGATATGGGGAGAAGGCAGGAACGGGGTACTGATTGTGCATGATCAGCCATGATTACAGTGAACCAGTGCTGGCTCAAAGGGCTGAATGGCCTACTGCTGCACCTATTGTCTATTGTCTATTGTCTAAGATCATGATTGATTCACTTGATCTCTATCTTGAAGGGACTTGGTAGACTATGTGGTCCATCACATACCTTCAAGAAAGAGATAAATGATCAACCATGATTTTCTTGAATGGCGATGAAACCAAAGGAACCAAATAGCCCATTCCTGCTTCTATTTCTAACATTCCTATGTTATAATTCATCACATTAGAAATACTCCTACCTCTTAGCTCCATTTTTTTTTGCAAAATTACTTTTTTTCTTAAATTGTCTGTTTCACTGACATTTATATTTTGACATTTTTCCGTTTTAACTATCATTGAGTCCAACTAGCTATGAGTCATATATGGACCTATCAATGGACTATGTTTAGTTGCACTAAGGTCAATAAGTTCTTCTGCACTAGTATTGTGGTTACTAATTTATTGATGTTTTGTTTATGATGTATTATCTATGTTTTTACAGGCCCATTGTGCTGCTGCCAGTAAGAATTTCATTTATCTGTTGTCAGTACATATGACAAATAAATACTCTTGACAACGATGTAATCCTTTTCATTCCCTGAACAACCAGGCCCAACAAATGCTTAAATCAACATAAATACTCCTCTTGATAACTACTGACTCCTATCAGAAGATGATAAATTAGTCTTCTGCAATCGCTTATGGGCCCTTAAATCTTGTTTTGCCATTCAGCAATCTATTAGAATATACATGAATATATATTATAGTAATCATCAGATTCAAGAGTGTTTAATTATCATATGTACCAGCGTAAATTCTTCCTTGCTGCAGCTTTACAGGCCTAAAAATGTAGTAACACAACTAATAGATATACAACAATCAATAATACAATAAATTAATAATCACTAATGCTGGACTGGAACCAGATGACATAGGTTCAAGGTGAAAGGGGAAACATTTAATAGGAACCTGAGGGGCAACCTTTTTACACAGAGGGTGGTAGGTGTATGGAACAAGCTGCTGGAGGAGGTGGTTGAGGCAAGTACTATCCCAATGTTTAAGAAAGTTTGACTAGTACATGGATAGGACAGGTTTGGAAGGATGTGAGTCAAACGCAGACAGGTGGGACTAGTGTAGATGGGGCATGTTGGTCGGCATGAGCTGGTTGTGCCAAAGGGTCAGTTTTCACACTGTATGACTCTATGACACGAGATGACCAAAGCATAACAGCGCAAAACCGAAGTATGCAGTCCGACCAAACCAAAGTCAAGAGCAGATCCTAGTGGCTGACCTAGGGTCGTGGTCAGTGTTGTGCAATGTTGATGAGCCTGATAGTTGATGGGAAGAAGCTATACTTCAACCCGGAGGTCATGTTTCTCAGGCTCCTGTACCTTCTTCCAATGATAGTAGCAAAATGGGAGCGTGACCAGGGTGGTGTGGGTGTTTGATTTGATTAGCTGCCTTTATGAGGCAATCTGGTGAATAGCAGATTTGTATCTCTTTATATTGTAAATCTACACCCAATTACAGATACAGGAATGATAATTGAGCCAAGGTGTGACCTAATTCATTAGTTTGCTTTTCTCCATTATCCTTTGAATATATGTTGTTAAAAAAATAGGACTATCAAACCCACTTTCGAAATTAAGTAACAAGTTAGCAACAACTGCCGTTAATGCAAAAGACCAAAAAACTTTTATCTCAACCCTTGCCTGTACAAATGTTTTCTGTCTACACTTCTAAAAGACATGACTCCAATTTTTAGTGTATGTTTTCCATTCACAGAATAAAAATTGCTTTATTTTGCAATAATTTTGCTTTTCTCCCTTTCAAACATGATGGTATAATTGCTATGAGATAAATGTTCATGCACCATTAGTCTGCTAGCAGGACCTGGCTCATTAATCAGCCTTATACTGTTTCACACTTTTTTTCCCTCTGGCATTTTGTTGCACAACATTCATCAGAGAGCCACGGCATTTCAAACCTGAAATAACTTACGGGTGTTGGATTGAAAGTTAAAAGACCTGAATAAAATTACCTTGCTTTTTGCTAAACATTAATCTAATTTCTGCAAGTTTGTTTGCTGTCACTTTACACTGCCACAGTTCTTTTAGTTTAGAGATACAACGTGGAAACAGGCCCTGCAGCCCACTGAGTCCACACCAACTAGTGATCACCCCCACATTAGTTCTATCCTACACACGAGGGACAATTTACCACAGCCAATTAACCTACAAGCCTGCATCTCTTTGAGATATGGGAGGAAACCGGAGCTCCTGGAGAATCCTTTCTGAAAGTCATAGAGTCACAGAGTGATACAGTGTGGAAACAGGCTCTTCGGCCCAACTAGCCCACATCGGCCAACAAGTCCCAGCTACACTAGTCCCACCTGCCTGCACTCAGCCCATATCCCTCCAAACTGGTCCTATCCATGTACTTGTCTTACTGTTTCTTAAACTTTGGGATCGTCCCAGCCTCAACTGCCTCCTCTGGCAGCTTGTTCCACACACCCACCACCCTTTGTGTGAAAGTATTATTATTTTTTTATTGTAAGTGATTCTCCATGTATGTAATCCAGTGCAGGTCCACCACCAATTTTCCAGCAACTGTTGGTCCGGCACCTCCTTTAATCTGGACTTTAAACTGGCTCCATTTCGCCAATATCCCTCTAAACCTTTCCTATCCATGCACCTCTCCAGATATCTTTTAAATGCTGTTCTTGGACCTGCCTCAACTACTTCATCTGGCAGCTCATTCTATACACTCACCACTCTGCCAGTGAAAAAGTTGTCCCTTCGGTGCTTATTAAATGTTCCCCCTCTCACCTTAAAATGGGTCCCCCACCCTGGGTAAAGGACTCTGTACATTCACCCTATTTATTTCACTCATGATTGTGTCCATGAGATCACCTCTCAGCCTCCTTCACTTCAAGCTACCTCTCCCAACCTCTCCCAATAGCTCATGCCTTCAAATCATGGCAATATCCTCGTAAATCTTCTCTGCACTCTTCCCAGCCTAATGGCATCTTGCCTATACCAGCGTGACCCAAATTTCAGTTGATTTATCAATGAACTTCCCTCCAACTTAAGATTAAAATAAAAGTTGCCCATTAATGATTGCACAGTTTTTAACTTAAGTGGCAGCTGTTCAGTCCATATCCGTATGCAGCAGGGCATGGACAACACCTAGGCTTGGCTGATCAATAGCCAGAGACATTCATGTCAGAGTCTAGCTTCTACTCCTTGTCATTCAGTGATATAACGTTGCTGAAATCCCGGCCTTCTCTATGCTGGGTTGTCACTAACCAGAAACTCGACTGAACCCAGCATATCTATGCTGTGGCTATATAACTTTTTATAGTTCATAACTTAACACCTGACTCTCCAGAATCTTGCCAGCATCTACAAATGACAAGCATGAAATAGAGTTATAGAGTCATATAGCATGGAAACAGGCCCTTCTGCCCAACTTGTCCAAGATGTCCCATCTAACCTTGTCCCATTTGGCAGCATTTGGCCCATATCCCTCTAAACTTTTCCTATCCATGTACCTGTCCAAGTTTATTTTAAAAGCTGTTTAATTTAAAACCTGCCTCAACTACCTCCTCTATCTGTTGGAAAGAGCACTTGCAACAGACCCCAAGGTCTTTAATCGGATCCGAGATAAAGCAGGTAAGTCGACCCACTGCTAATCTTCCATCTTAAGGATCTACTCCTTCCATTACTGAAGATGCCTTGGCAAGTAGGTGCAATACATACTATTTAAAATATGCGCTACAGCCAATTGTCAAGGAATCTTCAATAGTCCATAACAAACCTGTGGCCTCACATCCTCACAGTTGAGATGCAGTATTAATGGTGCTTCTTTAGGTTGCTGGTTCAGTGTCATGAGTCTAGTCACTGAACACTGTTGTTGGAGCTCTAACAATAGGGTGGCCACGGTGGCGCTGTGGTAGAGTTGCTGCCCAACAGCACTTGCAGCACCAAAGACCCGGGTTCAATCCCAACCACGGGTGCCGTCTGTACAGAGTTTGTACGTTCTCCCTGTGACTGCGTGGGTTTTCTCCGAGATCTTCTGTTTCCTCCCGCACCTCCAAAGACGTACAGGTTTGTAGGTTAATTGGCTTGGTGTATGTGTAAATTGGCCCTAGTGTGTGTAGGATATTGTTAGTGTGCGGGGATCACTGGTCGGCATGGACTCGGTGGGCCGAAGGGCCTGTTTCTGTACTGTAGCTCTAAACTAAACTAAACTAAAATCCAAATATAGTTTATCACCACCTTCCCAAGAGGAGCTGTGGATAGGTTGTGCCTTGGGAGGCAAACCAAGATGCAAATCTTAAACAAATATGGAGGTCATCATCCTTACAGGCAAAATATTCCTCTTGACAGATACCGAAATTGACAACATAACAGCGCAATGTTTTCAGAGACTCAAGAATCTGCAGAGGCTAGAATCCTGGGCAAAACACAAAGTATTGGTGGAACTCAGCGGGTCAGGCAGCATCAGTGGAGGGAGTGGACAGATTATGTTTCCGGTCGCAACCTTTCGACAGACTGATGCAGTATAGAGGTGGGGCGGGGGGGGGGGAGGGGGTATTGAAATATGGAAAGAGAGGTAGGGGTAGACTATGGCTGGCAAATGATAGGTAGATTTAGGTGAGGAATGGTGATTGGCATATGGGTGGAGACAGTGACAAAGACTCACACTATCACTCTGAAGAAGGGTTATGCCGTTTGTCCAGTTACCTCCACAGATGCTGCCTGACCCCACTGAGCAATTATGATCTTCTTTGGACTGTGTCTTTGATTGCTCTACCTACTTCAGCTTTTGCACTATTATGATTACCTAGAATTATGGTATTAAAAAAACCCCTATTATTATATCTTTATCTGTGTGTCATTGCATTTTCAGGTCTACTAAGGTGCAGCAAATAAGAATTTTATCATTTGTTACCTTTCCATTGTCAGTACAAATAACAATTAGATACATAGGGAGGAACGGCACATGCTGCATTATACCGAAGATGGACACAAAAGGCTGGAGTAACTCAGCGAGTCAGGCAGCATCTCTGGAGAAAGAGAATAGGTGACGTTTTGGGTTTTGACCTGAAACATCACCTATATCTTTTCTCCAGAGACGTTGCCTGACTCGCTGAGTTACTCCAGCCTTTTGTGTCTGTCTAACAATTAAATACTCTTGACTCTTGTGTAAAACACAAAGTGCTGGAGAAACGCAGCAGGTCAGGCAGCATCTGTGGAGGTAATAGGCGACGTTTCGGGTCGGAACCCTTCTTCAGATTCATTACTCATTTGTCCAGACTTATGTCTTTGTTTACACTGTAATTATCTTTTTGTCCTTTTGCATATTATTTAACATATATGCATTTAAAATTTCACACCCTTCCGTATCAATATAAAAGATCCTTGAATATTATAAATAACTTTGTAGTGCCATGCTTACAACTGCTGTTGTCATGCTGCAGTACACATGGAGACTATGCAACGTAGTAGAGTACAGCTCAAGAATAAGCCATTTGTCCCACAATGTCCATGCCTGTATAAAAGCCTCTATCCTACCTAATTCGTCCACCAACCCAGGCAGTGCGTTCCAGGCACCCACCACCCCAAGTGTAAAAATAATCACCCGGGACATGTCCTTTAAACTTTGCCCCTCTCACCTTAAAGCTACGCCTTAAAAACTAGTATTTGAAATGTCCATCCTGGGGGAGAAAGGTTGCGAATGTCTACCCTTTCTTTGCCTCTCAGGATTATACACACTTTTATATATTCAGAGAGTTTGGTGGAGCTGGTTTAGAGAACCAGGGAAAAGTAAAAAATGCCAGCTACCCTCCTCAACATGACGTCGATTAGAACAACTAGACCGTGCTTCGAGACTTGTCCAAAGAGATATGCGGCATGTGGACTATTGCTGCAGTTATGCCGCCTACAATATGAATAAAGTCCCGAGACAGTGTATGAACCGACATTTTCCAGCCAAAGCTCACACTGCCCGAGCCACCACGTAAAGATAAGACCTTTACAACTGTGTGTCCGTGGACATTCTGCACTGGTGCAAAAGTTAGTACATTCAAGTGCTCAGAATTTTGGAGTGAAGTTTTGGTTGCGTTACCAGTGTAAATTATTATTTTTTAATCAACTCGGTACAACTAGTCTATTTCTCAGAGCTGCACAAATTTTTGCGAGATGCTTTTAAGTTGGAACAAGTTGCCAATAAGATTACTTACTCGATTTTGAAGAGTTAGCAAATGCTCACAATTTTAATATGCACGTTTTTAAATAACATATACTGGGATCATAAAAAGTCGTGTCGGTGCAAATTTGTATTTCCTGCAATCGGCCCGTGTCTCTCAAAGAGTTAACCGAAGTGACTGTACACGTCTCAAGAAAGGTCCCGACCTCAAACGTCGCTTGTCAATGTTCTCCAGAGATACTGCTAGTTACTCCAGCACTTCGTGTCCTTTTCCCCCCTTGTAAACCAGCTACTGCAGTTCCTCGTGTCTGCCCATCTTGCCAAATTACTTTCACGGAAAGTAGAGGTGAAATGGAGACGGCTCCATATAAATCCCCCTTTTTAAGGTTTGCAAACTTGCTTCTTGTGGGCGAAAGTTTGAAAGTAGTGTGCTGTGTGTGTGCCTGGCACCGATGGCTCATTTAAAGGAGGTGATCCAGGGCAGAATGGCAGCGACCACGGCCCCAATGATGATGAAGCAGAGAAGGACTAAGACCCAGCGCAACCTGCACCGCCTGTGATCCACAACCACGGCATCCCCAGGCACCCGCAACTCCTCCTCGCTCATCGGCCTCCCCCGGCCACTGATCACGAAAATCTGGCTACTCCCCATCGCTGGGCTCCGGAGCGAGGGGGAGAAAGTCGGCGGGCAGGAGCAGAGCAAGAGCCGGAGGAAGGAGCGCCTGGGCGGGGCGAGCACCTCTCCAGAGTCGGGCGGTGCGCTCCTGGGCTGGGACGAGATGACCGACAGAGGGATCTCCAGGATCTGCTTGTCCTCTTTGCTCCTGGCTACCCAGCCCAAGCTCCTTCTGTGCAGGAAGGTGACATGCCGACATACCGGGCACACCACCTTCTTGGGCTTGTCTTGCTGGTTGATCACCGTCTTCACCAAGCAGTCGTGGCAGAAGACGTGGTTGCAGGTCAATGTCCTGAGCGACTGGTTCTGGCGAGAAATCTTCTCGTAGCAGATGGGGCATTCGGAGCCAGCCTCCTCCGACATCCTCCAACTCCAGCCTGTCTCCTCCCTTGCTACACACACACACAAACTCTCGGCACTGGTCCCGGGGCACAAAGGGCAAAAGCCAACAAGGACCCAAACGCATCGGCGTGTGGTCCTCCCCGAGATGTTGAGGCTTGTGGTGTCAGGAGCGCTTTGGTGAAACACCTGCCTTATAATAAGTGCATCTTCCCATCCGCATTCCACAACAAGGCCGGTGAGGTGGTGGCTCCAATCCTAGCTGGCAGGTGATCAGCCCTACAGTGTCGTTGGACTTGTTCAGCAACCAACCCATTTTTCAGCCTCCACCGCGAGCAACTGAGGCAGCGTTCAGGAAGCTGGGAGGAATCTTCCCCGTACCGTATTGTGTGGAGGAGCATGAGACACTTCAGAGCTCTGCAGCCAGAACTGGGCGGCGCTGGCTTTTACAGGCGGCAGATTCACGGCCGCTTCAGGTTCACACCAAACGGAGACTGAACTTGCTTCTGAAGAAGGGTCTCGACCCGAAACATCACCGATTCCTTCTCTCCAGAAATGCTGCCTGTCCCGCTGAGTTACTCCAGCATTTTTGTGTTTATCTTCGTTTAAACCCAGCATCTGCAGTTCCTACCTACACATTTCGTCTGATTCAGCTATGTTAAATTCGCCAGCACCCAAAACTACTCCCTGTCTCACCTGTGTCTTATGTCTTGTGCCAGTGTAAGAACAGAAGCGAGACACAAAATAACTGCAGATACTGGACCCGCTGAGTTACTCCAGCACTTTGTGTAACAAAATAAGGTCACATTTATTTTTATTTTCTTTCTCTCTCTCTTTCTCTCTCTTTCTCTCTCTTTCTCTTTCTCTCTCCTTCTCTTTCTCTCTCTTTCTCTTTCTCTCTCTCTCTCTCCCCCTCTCTCCCCCTCTCCCTCTCTCCCCCTCTCCCCCTCTCTCTCCCTCTCTCTCTCTCTCTCTCTCTCTCTCCCTCTCTCTCTCTCTCTCTCTCTCTCGTATAGTATATTATTTTCTGGATTGTGCGCAGAACAAACCATTTAACTGTACATTACACTGTATCTAGGTGCATATGACAATAGCGCGTCTGTCGCTACTGTCATACTGGTTTTTCCAACCACTTTAGGTCAAAGATGCAAGAGTTCGCGTTTTGTTCGCTTTTTTCATATTCCTTTCCGATTGGGAAAGTACAATTTTGAATTTAAACGGAGGGGCAGCATTTCTGGGTTAGCAATCGATGTTTTAATTTTTTTTTAAAAACTTAATGTCAGCAGCCTTAAAAGCGAAAAGGAGATCCTAATTTAAATCTCGAACCAGTTCATTTTGTATCTGAAATTTGAGCCGCCGCAGTGTGTTTGCATTTGTAATGTTGACGGATGTGTCATTGGTGATAGATAGCTCAGTCAGTTTGTTCCAACGCGCGTTCAGCGGCTCCATGAAACGCGCATTTAATCAGTTCAGAGGATAATTGTGGTCTGTCATTACATAAAGCCACACAATAACCACCGCTTTGTCAGTACATCTTCTGGAAACGTGTGTGGCACTTCGAGTTTAATCTGCCCACAGTCTCACAGTGTGTTCAAGGTTCTTAACGCCTTCTGGACTATAGAGACGGGAAAGGGAAGTCGCGGGTGGAATACAAATAATAACAATGCTAACTTAAAGTTAGATTTTCCAAGTAATGCTACAGTCCATTTTAATTTTAATTAATTTATTTTTGAATTAATTGGTATTGATTAATTGGTATTGGTATTGGTATTGGAATTAATTGACTGGAAGTGTGAAATTACATGAACTGGAAAATTGGTGAGACAATTTTTAAGGTGAGAGGGGGTAAGATTTAATAGGAACCTGAGGGGTAACTTTTTCACACAGAGAGAGGTGGGTATATAAAATGAGCTGCCAGTGGAGGTACTAAACTTAAACTAAACTAAACAGCATTTAAAAGAATGTAAAAGAATATAGACAAAAAAAATGCTGGAGTAACTCAGCGGATCAGGCAGCATCTCTGGAGAGATGTTTGGGTTGGAGACCTTCATTCAGACTGAGAATCAGGGGGGAGTGAAACCTGGATACATGAAACCAGTCAGAACAAATCAGAGCTGGCACCGATGACCAAGGAAAGCTGGAGCCCACAATGGTCCATTGGTGGCTGTGGAAGATGTAATAACAAAGGGATATATTGATGTGAACAGTGGAACTTGCAGGACAACTAGGTGGAGGGGCGGAGAGGGTGAGGGGATGCAGGGGTTACTTGAAATTGGAAAAATCACCAATCATACTGCTGAGTTGTAAGCTGCCAAGCGAAATAGGAGATGCTGTTCCTCCAAATTCAGACAGTGGAGGAGGCCTGGGACAGAAAGGTCAGTGTGGGAATGGAAATGGGAGTTAAAATGTTTGGCAACCGGGTGATCGTGTAAACTTTAAAAGACATTTGGACAGGTACATGGATAGGAAAGGCTTCGAGTGATAATGGCCAAACTCAGGCAGGTGGGCCCAATGTAGATGGGGCTTCTTTGTTGGTATGGGTGAGGTGTGCAGAAGGACTTGTATCCACCCTGTATGACGCTATGACTAATTGAAGCTCTGGTTATCGTTTGAAGATGGAAAACCAGATCATTAATTTTTAGTACGTTTCCTCCTTGATTATAGTGTTAGAATCATAGACAATATGGTACATAAAGGCCCATTTCGGCCCTAGGGAGTAATTACTGATTACTGGTTGCTATGATGGTTACACTTTAAACAGCCCAGTCCATCAGACGTTTGTCACTTCCTTCCATTCCTTCAGCGGTAGAGTTGCTGCCTTACAGCGAATGCAGCACCGGAGACTCAGGTTCGATGCTGACTACGGGCGCCGTCTGTACGGAGTTTGTACGTTCTCCCCGTGACCTGCGTGGGTTTTCTCCGAGATCTTCAGTTTCCTCCCATACTCCAAAGACGTACAGGTTTGTAGGTTATTTGACTGGGTAAATGTAAAAATTGTCCCTAGTGTGTGTAGGATAGTGTTAATGTGCGGGGATCGCTGGGCGGCGCGGACTCGGTGGGCCGAAGGGCCTGTTTCCGCGCTGTATCTCTAAATCTAAATAAATCTAAATCTAAAATCTAAATCTAAAAAAAATCTTCTATCTTCACGGTGCAGTGCATCAGGAAGGCTGAAGGTATCGTCAAGGATGACTGCCACCCTGGCCATTTCCTTTTTCCCTTTTTTACCCTGTCGGTGAAGATACAGAAGCTGGAAAGCATGGATGTCCAGAACAGCCTCTTCCCCACTGCTATCACACGCTGGAACTAAACACCTCTTTCACACCCTCGTGTTTATTGTCAGAAACAATCACCTCTTTCACAAATCCCTGCTCTACCTGGAGGAGAGGAGCATCAGGGGGGCGGGACAAAGGAAGGATATAGGTGGAGACAGGAAGATAGAGGGAGATCTGGGAAGGAGGAGGGGAAGGGGGGGCAGAGGAACTATCTAAAGTTGGAGATAGAAGCAGTCCCTGCTCTACCTGTCTTGGTTTTTGCATGATCATGGTCTGGTTTATTTAAGGTACATTAATGCTGTCGCTGTAAAACCAATGTGCCTGCGAAGCTGCAGCAAGTAAGAATTTAATTGTTCCTTTTACATCCGATGCATATGACAAATAAGTATTTTAAATTGATCTGAATTGAAAGATACAGCACGGGAACAGGCCCTTCAGCCCGAGTCCATGCAGATCATCGATCGCCCTTCACACTAGCTCGATGTTATCCCACTTTTGCATTCACTCCTTGCACACTTGAGACAATTTAGAGACCCATCAACCTACAAACCTACACGTGTTTGGGAGGTGGGAGGAGCTCGGAGGAAACCCACGCAGTCACAGTGAGAACGTGCAAACTCCACCCAGACAGCACCTGAGTTCAGGATCTTGAGACAGCAGCTCTACCAGCTGCGCCACAGTGCCGTCTACTTTTTGGAGATTCAGAGCGGAAACAGGCCCTTTGGCCCACCGAGTCCGTGCCGACCAGTGATCCCCGTACACTAACACCATCCCACACACTCGGGACAATTTACAATTTTACCAAAGCCAATTACCCAACAAACCTGTACGTCCTTGGAGCGTGGGAGGAAACTGGAGCACCCAGAGAAAACCCACATGGTCAAGAGAGAACGTGCAAACTCCATACCGACAGCACCCGTAGTCAGGATCAAATCCGGGTCTCTGGTGCTGTAAGGTTGCAGCTCTACCACTGTGCACTATGCTGTCCACTCTTGAAAATCGAATGCCGCGCACAAAGCAATCGCCCAAACTGATATTAGTTTCTCTGACATAGAGGAGATCACATTGTGAACACCCAGCGTCTCCAAGTGGAAGAAGCAAATTTTGTATTTTTTGGTTTTACTGCAGATTTCCAGCTTTTGCAGGTTTTAGGTTTTCACCAACATTTGTGTACTTGCGCTTATCCACAGATCTGTCTCACACCTGATTTTGCCAAGTCATTTGCACATAAATAACAGAAAGCACTGTTCGCACTGTTCACACTGCTCATCCTTTTATTGCAAATTTGGGCTTTGACATTAATGAGAATCTAAATTCATGGCATTATTTAGTGGGCGCTATAAATATGAAATGCATGTGTTTTTACTTTGTAGAATTGCATAAATTATTTAAATTAAGTATTTGGAACAGATTTAAAGATCGCTTGCTTATGGTGCAGACTTTTGTGAATTGGAGTGTGTGCAATTAAACAGTTTTTTCCGTGATCAGCAGGTTCTGTGGGATTTTCGATCAGCTAATGTTATATTAAGTCCACCATTGTTTTATTTCATTCATGGGTCGTTCAGTTAAATGGATGCTGTTAATTGGCCCAGTGTAGATGTTTAGGTGCAGGTTTATTATTGTCACGTGTACCAATGTCCAGGGAAAAGCTTTGTTTTGCATGCAATCCAATCAAAACTGATAACATTATACATAAATACAATCAAGACAAACTCACGAACAATTGGTGGAGCAAAGGGAAAGATGCAGAGTGCAGAATATAGTTCTTTGCATCGTAGCGCAGCAGTTCCAGAGACAAAGTCCGACGTCCACAATGAGGTGAGGAGAATCGGACTGTACCCTAGCTTATGGAAGGACCATTCAGGAGCCTGATAACAAAGAGGTAGCTGTTCCTGAGTCTGGCGGAGGGCTCTTTGAAGCTTCTGTATCTTCTGCCTGATGGGAGTGAGGAGAAGAAGGAATGACGAGAGTGGGAAAGGTCTTTCATCATGATTATGTTGGTTGCTTTCCAGAGGCAGCGTGAAGTGTAGATGGAGTCAATGATGTGGAGTCTGATCTCGGCTACATCCACAACTCTGCAGTTTCCTGCTTTCTTGGAGAGTAACAAATGGATATCTGTGTGAAAATATGGCCAAGGAAAATAAATCCAGTAAAGGAATTGATGGGATTGTTCTGAGACCTAGCATTGACTTGATCGGCTAAATGGCTTCCATCTACCGCATAAGGAAATATGTGAAATGTGGGGATGGGAACATTGCGTACAAGGTCCACATTCATTGCCCACTCCTACTTGCCATGATGTCCTTTCAACAGACTGTGCAACTTATACACAAATGTGATCTCTATACTTGATTTTATGATGACGTTTAAGTTTGAATGTTAAATTTATGACCTATGGTATTAAAATAATTTATTACTATGTATTCAGCAGAATTTAAATTAGTTGTGATTATGCTTTCAAGTATGAAAGAGCTCCTTTTATTTTATAAACTTTAAACTTGCCAAATATTTTCTTATTTTACCGCCAGTCACATTCTGACACATGCTTATGTTTTTTTAATGATGGTAATTCTGCGATAGGCAGTAATTTCCCATGCTGATCCTCCTAATTTCATTAAAGGCACTCAGACTTATATTTTCCATTTAACTTAGTTTGTAATCAACAATTCTTGGTCCATACAAATATAAATCATTCAATTTGAATAAACGTCCTCATATGGTAGGGAACCTAATGAAACTGAGTAATTAAATTTGCAGCAAAAATCAAGTCCTGGAGGAACTCAGCAGGTCAGGCAGCCTCTGTGGAAGGAATGGACAGACAAAGTCTGTAGTCAGGACTCTGCTTCAGACTAAGTTTCAGAACTCAAACTCCTGGTCCTTAATTTTATTCTTATTTTATACTTATTTTTAATGTTTGTAGATCACTCCAAATTAACCCAAAATGGTACAGCAGTCAGTCATGAAAATAAATGAATGATAATAAAATATGACAGGAATAATTCCAGCAGAAGCTACATTAAACAGATCTATATAATTCAACAGCGAGGTGCCAGTAATCACATTTAGATCACAAAACCCATTGTGCTCATTCAGGAGTGATGCATCACTGGCATTTGATCTACTTGGATTTACCTTGCAGGAGGTGATGGCGTGCAATTCCTTGCTGCAGTTGCCAAGCATCCATCTGAAGAAGGGTTCCAGCCCAAAACATCACCTATTCCTTTTCTCCAAAGATGCTGCCTGACCCACTGGATTGCTCTAGCATTTTGTGTCTATCTTCGGTATAAACCAGCATCTGCAGCTCCTTCCATCTTCCCCCAGTTTAGATATCTAGAAGTGTCTGTTTGCATTCACAATGGCCTTCTGGAGGATGTAGGTGGACTTCTTGTATGATTTTGGATCGCCTGATTTGAACAGCACTGAACTGGTCCTCTAGATTACAGATCTCCTGGTTCATCCAAAGTTTCTGGTTAGGGAACACTTGGATAGACTTGGTGGGAACACACTCCTCCATATATTTTCCTTTGAAGCCGGTAAGAATTGGGGTGTATTTTGTCAGATCCGTTGCCTATTTGTTGAACATCGCCCAGTATACCGAGTCCAAGCCATCGAGCACAGCAACCCAATCCTTAAACTATCACAGATGTTCCCTTTGTTCCTTCTATCCCTCCTCATACCTTCTCTGTAGCTTGAAACTTCAACTTTTTTGGCTCATGTTTCCAGTTCTGACAAACAGGTTTTCCCCTGAAATGTTCATACTGTGTCTCTTTGCTTTGAGCTACTTGGCCTGCTGATTATTATCTGCTTTCATTACAGAAAATGTAACCAAGTGTTGCTGTCTAAGTGGCTGTACTCTGCTGTAGGCTTCATCATTAAAAAGCATTTTTGCTATAGATTGATTGAATTGTTTGAAAGATACAGTGTGGAAATAGGCCCTTCGGCTCACATTGAGTCCCCACATTGACCATCAATCAAAAATAGACACAAAATGCTGGAGTAACTCAGCGGGTCAGGCAGCATCTCTGGAGAAAAGCAATAGGTGAAACATCAGGTGGGAACCTTTCTTCAGACATGAATCACCCATTCACACCAACTCAATGTTATCCCACTTTTGCATCCAGTCCCTGCACACAGGTACAATTTTACAGAGGCCAATTGACCTACAATCCCATACGCCTTTGGGTTGTGGGAGGAAACCAGAGCACCTGGAGGAAACCCATGTGGTCACAGGGATTACATACAAACACCACAGACAGCACCTGAGGTGAGGATCGAACCTGGGTCTCTGTGAGACATCTGTGAGGCAGCAGCTCTATCAGGCACGCCACTGTGCTGCTCCTATCCGCTTCAAATAAATTGATTGATGCAAAGTTGCCATGTTGGCTTGGAAGACATGAATGACATTCACCTCAGCAAGTTGAGTCTTTGTCAATTTGATTCTTGCACTTCAAGGGACATGGTCATTATTATAGAAACATAGAAACATAGAAAATAGGTGCAGGAGTAGGCCATTCGGCCCTTCGAGCCTGCACCACCATTCAATATGATCATGGCTGATCATCCAGCTCAGTAGCCTGTACCTGCCTTCTCTCCATACCCCCGGATCCCTTTAGCAAAAAGGGCCACATCTAACTCCCTCTTAAATATAGCCAATGAACTGGCCTCAACTACCTTCTGTGGCAGAGAATTCCACAGACTCACCACTCTCTGTGTGAAGAAATGTTTTCTCATCTCGGTCCTAAAAGACTTCCCCCTTATCGTTAAGCTGTGACCCCTGGTTCTGGACTCCCCCAACATCGGGAACAATCTTCCCGCATCTAGCCTCTCCAACCCCTTAAGAATTTTATATGTTTCTATAAGATCCCCCCTCAGTCTTCTAAATTCCAGCGAGTACAAGCCCAGTCTATCCAGTCTTTCCTCGTATGAAAATCCCGCCATCCCAGGGATCAATCTGGTGAACCTTCTCTGCTATCCATCAACTTCTAGAGCAGTGAACATTAACAACAATGGAGTTCATTTCTTCAAAGTTCAGTTACCTGTTGTTGATTTAAGAATGACAAACCTAAAGTTATTTACCCTGTATTTCTTTGTTATTTTCTCCCTCTTAACCAATATTTTTTTTCCTCCCTATTTGTAATATCTGAAGCTGATATGATTTTAGTTTAAGAAGATAGACACAAAATGCTGAAGTAACTCGGCAGGACAGGCCTCATCTCTGGAGAGAAGGAACGGGCGACTTTTCGGGTTGAGACCCTTCTTGATTGAGCGTCAGGGGAGAGAGAAACTAGAGATATGGAAGGGTAAGGTGTGAAAATGACAAATCAAAGCAGATGGTGAATAAGGAAATGTAGAATGGTTCGTTGTTGGCTGAGGCATACAACGAAGCATACAAACAGTAAAATTAATCAGGAAGACAGTGAAACTACTCAGAGAACTAGGGTGGAGGAGGGACGGAAAAAGAGGGAAACAAGGGTTACTTGAAAGGCTTGTATTCACTGGAGTTTAGAAGTAGTATTCACCGGAGTCTAGAAGGATGAGAGGGGGATCTTATAGAGACATATAAAATTATAAAAGGACTGGACAAGCTAGATGCAGGAAAAATGTTCCCAATGTTGGGGGAGTCCAGAACCAGGGGCCACAGTCTGAGACGAAAGTGGAGGCCATTTAAAACTGAGGTGAGAAGGAACTTTTTCACCCAGAGAGTTGTGAATTTGTGGAATTCACTGCCACAGGGCAGTGGAGGCCAAATCACTGGATGGATTTAAGAGAGAGTTAGATAGAGCTCTAGGGACTAGTGGAAATAAGGGATATGGGGAGAAGGCAGGCACGGGTTACTGATTGTGGATGATCAGCCATGATCACAATGAATGGTGGTGCTGGCTCGAAGTCTGTGAATGTCCTTTAGTTGCCCAGTCAGAGCCCGGACTTGAACCCGATCAAGCATCTCTGGAGGGACCTGAAAATAGCTGTGCATCGACACTCCCCATCCAACCTGACAGAGCTTGAAAGGATCTGCAGAGAAGAATGGGAGAAACTACCCAAATACAGGTGTGCCAAGCTTGTAGTGTCATACCCAAGAAGACTTGAGGCTGTAATCGCTGCCAAAGGTTCCTCAACAAAGTACTGAGTAAACGGTTTGAATACTTATGTAAATGTGATATTTCAGTTATTTCTTTTCAATTACTTTGCAAAAATTTCTAAACACCTGTTTTTGCTTTTTTATTATGGGGTATTGTGTGTAGATTGATGATTAAAAAAAATAATTTAATCCATTTTAAAATAAGGCTGTAACGTAACAAAATGTGGAAAAAGTGGTCTGAATACTTTCTGAATGCACTGTAATCAAATAAGAATGACAACATATCTATGCAGCATATTTAACATAGTGTAAGATCATGAGGCATTAAACAGCAGTGTTTTCAATCAAAGTTTGGCACAGTTGCACACTAGATTTTAGGTCAGGTAATGGCTTAAAGGAGCCTAAATATCTAATATGTACATAATCCCTATCACTGAATGCCCCGCCTCTACATGCTTATCCAAAACACTCCTAAATGCCACTCTGCCTCAGACCCAGGACATTGTGGACTGGTACCAGCGGAACCGCCGCCAAATCAGGGAGATGGTGGTGGATTTCCGCAGGCGCAGCCACGCCCCCTCGACACCAGTGAACATCCAGGGAATGGACATTGATAGACTGGACTCTTATAAGTACCCGGGTGTTTACCTGAACAATAAACTGGACTGGGCTGATAACATTCATGCACTTTATAAGAAAGGCTAGAACAGACTGTACCTGCTGAGGAGACTCGGGTCCTTTGGAGTGCAGGGGGCACTCCTGAGGACCTTCTTTGACACTGTGGTGACATCAGCCATTTTCTATGGAGTGGTCTGCTGGAGCAGCAGCATCTCAACTACCGACAGGAGGAGATTTGATAAACTGGTCAGGAAGGCCAGCTCTGTCCTGGGATACCACCTCGACTCAGTGCAGGTGGTGGGAGAGAGGAGGATGATGGCAAAGCAAACATCACTGCTGGAAACGACTCCCACCCCGTGCAGGACACTGTCACTGCACTCAGCAGCTCCTTCAGTGACAGATTTCTTCACCCCAAGTGTGTGGGGTGTGTGGGGCGGAGATGGACAAGGACCAGCCGCTCCAGTGTCTTCATCAGGTGCGCTGTCAGTGCCACCGGCCTGTAGATGTCGAGGTCCTTCGGGTGCGGCGTCTTTGGCACTGGTACCACGCGGGATGTTTTCCACAGCTGTGGAACTCTCCCCAGTTACAGGCTCAGGTTGAAGATGTGCTCCACTATCCCGCACAGCTGGTCTGCACAGGACTTGAGGAGCCTGGAGCTGATGCCGTTCGGACCCGCCACCTTTCTCAGCTTGATCTTCCTGAGCTCCTTTCACACCTGGTTTATAGAGAGGGACAGATTGGAGCACATGGGCTGGGTGCTTGAGGGTGTGAGAGGAGGAGGGGGTGTGGGGGAGGATGGGGGGAGTGAAAGGAAGTGGGGTTGGGGGGTTGGGGCAGGAGAAGCTGAAGCTGTGGGGGGTGGCTGTGACCTGAGTGTTGGGGGGGGGGGCAGTGTACTGGAAGTGCAGATGAGGGGGGCTGCAACAGGGGTGACTGGACCTGGGGAGGGGTAGGTGACTGATCGAACCTGTTGAAGAAAAGGTTCAGATCGTTCACCCACTTCTGGTCCCCCATGGCCCGGGAATCCGGTTCCTTGTGCCCAGAGATGGTTTTGAGGCCTCTCCAGACTCCACTGATGTTGTTCCTCTGCAGCTGGTCCTCCATCTTCGTCCTGTAGCTGTTCTTCCCCTCTCTGATCTTTCTCCTCAGCTCCTTCTGCACAGCCTTCAGCTCCTCCTTGTTTCCAGACTTAAAGGCCCTCCTTTTCTCCCTAAGGAGAGCCCTTATGTCAGGGTTGAGCCAGGGTTTGTTGTTGGAGAAACACCGTACAGTCCTGGTGGGTACAGTGTTCTCCACACAGACGTTAATATAGTCCGTGATGCACTGGGTTAGACCGTCAATGTCCTCCCCACAGACGTTAATATAGTCCGTGATGCACTGGGTTAGACCGTCAATGTCCTCCCCACGAGGATCACAGTTCCTTCCACACAGTTGTTTCAAAACAGTCCCTCAGAGCCTCTTCAGTTTCCTCAGACTATCTTCCCACTGTGCAGGTCACAGCTGGTTGCCTGTGCATGAGAGGTTTGTACACAGGCTGGAGATGAACCATGTTGTGATCTGATCTCCCCGGGGGTTGGGGAGGGGTGCTGAGTTATATGCCTCCTTGGTGTTGGTATAAAATAAGTCCAGTATATTGTTGTCTCTGGGTGTGACAGGTGACGTATTGGGTGAACGTGGGCAGAGTGGATGATGGGGGTGCGTGGTTGAAGTCCCCAGAGATTAGAAAGAGGGCATATGGGTGCTGTGTTTGCAACCTGCTCACAGCTGAGTGCAGGACATCACAGGCCGCGTCACCATTAGCAGAGGGGGGAATATATGTCGCTATCACAACAACATGTGAGAATTCCCTCGGTAGATAGTAAGGCCTCATGCTAACAGCTAACAGCTCGATGTCCCTGCAGCAGAGCTGCTCTTTGACAGTGATGTGCCCAGAGTTACACCATCTATCATTTACAAACACAGCCAGCCCTCCCCCTTTTCTCTTGCCGCACTCCACTGTCCTGTCCACCCACATCAGATGAAATCCGTCCATGTCCGGAGTTACCGTGTTCAGCCAGGTCTCCGTAAACAGCAGGATGCTGCACTCCCGATATTCCCTCTGATGCCGGGTCTACGCCGCCAACTCGTCCATCTTGTCGGGGAGAGATCTTACATTTCCCATAACGATGGATGGGGGCGCAGGTCTGTATCGTCTCCTCCTGGCTCGGCGTTGAATTCCGGCATGGCTCCCCCGTCTCCTCCTCCTCAGCTCACGGGGAACGTCGAGTCTCTCCTGGGGCAGCACAGCTGAGTTACAGCAGCCGATCCCTAGTGTAAACAACAGGGCCTTGGCTGCGCGCGGGATTCCCGGACACGGAAAGTGAAAAAAATAGAAGAAAGAGCAGAGCGAACACAGCGACTTTGGTCTCCACAGTGCGCTGTTGTTGTAAAAAGCTAATACCCCCCAAAAAAACGTAACTAAACACTACTAAATAGAGAAAAAAGCTCAACAGTGAGCAAGAGCTGCTGCAACAGCTGCCACTCAGGGAGGCGCCATCTTAAAAATTCTCAAAAAGGTCTGAATTCTGACCTTGGCTGCTGCCTGTATGAAGTTTGATCATTCTCAATTACCTCAAGGGTTTCTCTCTGGTGCTCTGATTTTCTCCCACACCTCAATGATATGTGGGTCAGTAGAATAATTGGTGACTGTAAATTTTCCCCAACATGTTCGAGTTAATGGGAATGCGAAAGAATAAAATGAGATTACTCTGGGATTAGTATGAATGGGAACTGAATGGATGATGTGGGTAGTTATGTGCCCCATGACTACAAAGCTCCATGGCTTTATACGCAACACAGTGGTGCACCTGGTAGAGCTACTATCTGATTGCTCCTGCGATCCGGGTTCAATTCTGACATCAGTGGCAAAACTTAAATACGGTGAACCCTTGTTGTAATGGACCATAGAGGAGGAATGGTGTCCGTTATTGTCGATTGACCACTATCACCTGGAGTAACTCACCAATTCAGGCAGCATTTCTGGAGAACATGGATAGGTGACGTTTCAAGTCATGGCCCTTCTTTGGACTCTTGGTCTGGAACTGGGCCTGGATTCCAGGTGAGTTGAGGCGAGGATCGGCGGAGTCATTGGTCGCGGTTCACGGGCAGCCGGAGAGCAGGTAAGGGGTGGTGGTGGTGGCCGCGGCAACATGCACAGCCTGGAAGCGGCCGAGGAAGTTGTGTGCGTTGGTAGTGGTGTCGGTAGTTTAGTTTAGTTGAGTTAAGAGATACAGCGTGGAAACAGGCCCTTCGGCGCACCGTGTCCGCACCGACCAGCGATCCCCACACACCAACAACTCTCCTACACACACTAGGAACAATTTACAATTCTACCAAGCCAATTAACCTACAAACCTGTACGTCTTTGGAGTGTGGGAAGAAACTGGAGATCCCGGAGAAAACCCACGCGGTCACAGGGGGAACGTACAAACTCCGTACAGACAGGATCGAACCTGGGTCTCTGACCTGTAAGGCAGTAACTCTACCGCTGCACCGCCGTGCCGCCCCCATTAGCCCAGCCCGGAAGCGGCCAGGAGTGGTGCCGGCAGCCTGGCCTGGTGGTGAAGGTCAGTAGGCCCGTCTGCTAATAACCAAACTCCATTATAAAGTGGTCCATAAAAACGAGGGTTGTTGATGTGAAGGTGACCTTTTGCAGGCGTCCTTCCACCTCCCCCAATTTGTTGATCCCTCTGTACCACAATACCGTCCTCCCGTAAATGCCTTAATGTTTGTTTTTACATGCACGTACGCATCTTTGTTCCAACATCTGCCGTGCTTGGAAAGGGCGCCTGAGAAGGAAAGTCTTTTTTTTTTGAGTGTGGGAAGAAATTTCAAGAGCCCTGTCAGAGATATCTGTATCATGTTGAGCCACACCAGAGGTACAAGAGACTGGAGGGTGGCTAATGTTGTACCTCGGTTTAAGAAGGGCTGCAAGGGCAAGCCAGGGAACTGCAGGCCTGATGCGATGTGTGGGGCTCACATTGTCGACCTCCCCGTGGTGAACCCTGTCAACTGACCTCAGTCAGGTGAACGACAACAAACAGAGACAGCAGAAGCAGAAGCAGCTTCATAACGTCTGCTGCCTCAAACGCAAGAAGAAGAAGATGTGATGTGTAAGCTACTGGCGGGGGGGGGGGGGGGGGGGGGGGGGGGGTTCTTAGTGGCTCCCAGCATTTGGATAGGCAAGGACTGATTAGGGATAGGCTGCACCACTATGTGCATGAGAAACACATTTGATTGAGTTTTTTTGAAGAGATCATTAAGACAATTGATGAAGGTGGGGGTAATGAACATTGTCGATGTGGATTTGAGCAATTTGGGGAGCTAGAGACATCAGATACGAGGAGCAAGGGCCGGTAGGAGGGTGGACTGGGGTGATGCCTCCAGTGCCTTCAGGGTCGGCTGCAGGAGGCACCCCTGGAGCACAAAGATGGTCAGGCGAGGAGAAGGACGTTGGTTTGTGGGAACTGCTCCAGTACATCGAGCGAGTGGGCAGACCGGGAATTTGGACTTTGGAAATGGTGCCGAAACATGGCGGTGCCTGCAGGTGTAATGCATGCAGAAAGAGTTTCACTCTGCATTTGCATAGGTGACATATTCCAAAGACGTACAGGTATGTAGGTTAATTGGCTGGGTAAATGTAAAAATTGTCCCTCGTGGGTGTAGGATAGTGTTAATGTGCGGGGATCACTGGGCGGCACGGACTTGGAGGGCCGAAAAGGCCTGTTTCCGGCTGTATATATATGATATGATATGATATGATGATATAAAGCACCATTGAATGTAGGTGCAGGAGGAGGGGGAGAGGAAAAATAGGTGCATCCAGATGGGTGTTGGGGAGAAAGGAGAGGAGGAAGGGGAGGATTGTTAAAGATTACCTAAAACTGGAGAATTCTCCTCCTCCATTGTCAGAGTGAGGCCAACTGCAAATTGGAGGAACAGCATCTCATATTTCGCTTGGACAGCTTCCATCCCAGTGGTATGAATTAGGATTATTCTAAGTCCAAGTAACCCTCTCCATCCCTCCCCCACCCTTGTCGTTGTACTAGTTTCACTGTTGTCCTGGTGAGTTTGATTGTCTGTAACTCGTTTTCACCTAGCCCACAGCTAACAATGGCCTGCTTCCTTTATCTACGTTACTTTTTTTTGCATATCTTTCCCTCTCTTGTTCCATGTCTCTTGTTATCACCGTCTATATCTCTCGTTTCCCTTTCCCCTGACTCTCAGTCTGAAGAAGGGTCTCAACCCGACACTTTACCAATTGCTTTTCTCCAGAGATGGTGTCTGACCTGCTGAGTTATGCCAGCTTTTTGTGTCTATCAATCCACATACTGTTGGGCTTTAAAAAAACCAGTCTGCTTGGTAACTAAAACTATTTGGTCGGAAAACAACTCATTGTGTATAAACATGTACTTTACTAATTCTATCCAAACGCCCCTTGCTCACTTCATGCTAATCTTTACATTTAATGTGTTGAGACTGCACCTCCTGCTCATTGTGGGATTTCTATCAAGTATGCATGCTGACCACATGCTTCATGTTGTATCTTTTCAATCTCCAAAAGATTAGTTGTGTGAGAAAGAACTGCAGATGCTGGTTTAAACCGGAGATAGACACAAAAAGCTGGAGTAACTCAGCGGGACAGGCAGCATCTCTAGAGAGAAGGAATGGGTGACGTTTCGGGTTGAGACGTCTGATGAAGGGTCTCGACCAGAAATGTCACCCATTCCTTTTCTCCAGCATTTACTCCTGCATTTTGTGTCCAAAAGATTAGTTCTTCTGTTCCAATGTAGAGCACAGGAGTGCACCAGCTTTCCTTTATACTTGGTTTTGGCAAGCCAGCCCATATCTATGGGCAGGTCTCCATCATGCTTTAATTAAGTGTGCAGTCACCCATGTAAACCTAGTGTAATATAAAGGCATAGTGTAATATAAAGTAAAAATAGACATTTGGTGAAAAACACAGACAATTTGCAGTTTTCCAAAAAGAGTTCAAAAAGAGACTTTCTGTCAGAATGTTGCTTCTTTCACTTCTCTTATCTTAGTGAAGACTCTCGTTGGTTCGCCCGAAGTTTGTTGGTCTCCTCGCAGTGCGAGATGTTCTTCAGGGAATGTTGCCGACTGGCCCACTCCAGACTGCAGGAGTACGTGCTGAGGGCTGCACTGAAGCTCAGTGCAGCCAATGCCAAGGCTCTATGGGGGAGGACCACAATCCACGGTCCTTTCGCTGCTGGACATTCAGGGGGGGGGGGCTAGGGTGTGGTGGGGACGCCCCTCAAACGAGGGGAGTTCACCCCAGGGGGTCACATGAGTGGCAAGGGTGCTTGGTATAATGATAGTTCTGTGAACACTACTAAATACAACACAAATGAATGAATGCATGTGACCGGCCAGCGATCTCTCTATACATTAGCACTATCATAGACACAAGGGACAATTTACGATTTTTACCAAAGCCAATTAACCTACAAATCTGTACATCTTTGGAGGGTGAGAATAAACTGGAGCACCTAGAGAAAGCTCAACGGTCACAGGGAGAACGTACAAACTCCATACAGACAGCACCTGTAGTCAGGATCGAACCCGGGTCTCTGGTGCTATAAGGCAGCAACTCCATCACTGCACCACACTACTGCCCACTGTTGTGCTACAACAAGGTGGCCATACTGACTAGCACCTTCCAAGTTGCAGGAATAGGGGCTGAGGGATGGACTGAAGCTCGGTGCAGCCAATGCAAAAGTTTTGTGGCGAAGGACTGTGGTCTGCGGTGCTTCTGCCAGAAGACGTTGAGGGGCAAGGCACTGTATAAAATACTGTCAAACACTTAAAAGGAAGCTACATGAATGGCGATGGTGCTTTGTACATGAGAAGTGCTAATACTACCAGTGTACAGAACCAAGAACACCAATTGGGATGTTATGTTGCAGTTGTACAGCAGTTTGTGCAGCACGGTGGCGCAGCGGTAGAGTTGCTGCCTTACAGCGAATCCAGCGCCGGAGACTCAGGTTCGATCCTGACTACGGGTGCCGTCTGTACGGAGTTTGTACGTTCTCCCCGTGACCTGCGTGGGTTATCTCCGAGATCTTCGGTTTCCTCCCACACTCCAAAGACGTACAGGTATGTAGGTTAATTGGCTGGGCAAATGTTTAAAAAAAATTGCCCCTAGTGGGTGTAGGATAGTGTTAATGTGCGGGGATCGCTGGGCGGCGCGGACCCGGTGGGCCGAAGGGCCTATTTCCGCGCTTTATCTCTAAATCTCTAAATCTCACATCGGTGAGGACGCACTTGGAATACTGAGTTCAGTTTTGGGTCACCCTGCTACAAGAAGGATGTCATTAAGCTGGAAAAAGTGCAGAGATGATTTACCAGGATGTTGCCAGAACTCAAGGGCCTAAGTTATAAGGAGCGTTTGGGCAGGTCTAGGACTTTATTGCTTGGAGCGCAAGAGGCTGAGGTGTGTTATTATAGAGGGGTAAAAAATCATGAGGGGCTGTACATGTTTTTCCCTAGGGGAGGGGAATCAGGAACAAGCGACATGGGTTTAAGGTTACAGGGGAAAGATTGAATAGGAACCCGAGGTCAAATTTTCACACAGATGGTGGTGGGTATAAAGAACGAGCTGCAAGTGGAGGTGGTTGAGGCCCGTGCAGTGAGAACATTTAAAAGACATTTGAACAGGTACATGGATAGGGAAGGTTTAGAGAGACATGGGCCAGCTTGAATGGGACATCTTTGTCGATATGGACAAATTGGGCCGAAGGGCCTGTTTCCATGTTATGACATATGCATTGACTGAACAACACTATGAAGTGGCGGCGCCTAACGGCTGCGGCTCGCTAGCAGTCTGTTCGTCTTTTTTCCTTTTTTTTTTGTTGTGTGTCGGTGTTGGGATGGTTTTTGTTTTTTTTTAGTTGTGTATGTGTGGGGGGTGGTGGTGTGGGTGGGGGAAACCTTTCTCTTTTAGGTCTCTTCCTCACGGCGCGGGGTGTGGCTCGGCCGCGGGGCCTTCCATCGCCCGGTGCAGCTCGGCCGCTGGACTTAACATCGCCCGGCGCGGCTCGGCCGCTGGACTTAACAGTGCCCGGTGCGGCTTGGCCGCGGGGCCTTCCATCGCCCGGTGCGGCTCGGCCGCGGGGCCTAACATCGCTGGTGCGGCTCGGCTGCTGGACTTAACAGTGCCCGGTGCGGCTCGGCCGCGGGGCCTAACATCGCTGGTGCGGCTCGGCCGCTGGACTTAACATGGCCCGGTTCGGCTTGGCCGCGGGGCCTTCCATCGCCCGGTGCGGCTCGGCCGCGGGGCCTAACATCGCCCGGTGCGGCTCGGCCGCGGGACTTAGCTGCGCACGGCTCGGTCGCGGGGCCTTCCATCGCCCGGTTCGGCCGCGAGACGTCTCAGCGCCCGGTGCGACTCGGCCGCGGGGACTGTGCGGGTCGGTCGGGGACGAGCTGTCTGTCCGTGGGCGTGGGGAAGAGAGTGGAAGTTTTGTTGCCTCCATTACAGTGAGGGGGTGTTTGGAGTCACTGATGGACGTTTGTGTTGGGGTCATGTGTCTTGTGTTCTTTTTTGTGTGTGACTGCTATGTAGTTTCGTTCGGTACCTTGGTACCGAATGACAAATAAAGCTCTGTTGAACTGTTGAACTGTTGATTATAAAGAACTAGACAAAGTGGACCCGTTGGGCCCAAACCTCTCCTGCATTGGTGCAGCACCCTGTCCTCCCCACCCTCCCCTCTCTCCTCAAGTATATAGATGTCATGCGCGGTGCTTTTTGTATGTTTGCATTTATATTTTTTTTACAAATAAAATCTATTTTTGAAATTTAAAACGATGTAAGGTTTACATGGGTGACTGCACAGGCAGCTTCCCTCAGTGCAAAGAGTTCTCTTTCTGTAGCTGGCCAGAAAGTAATTGTCTGGAACCATTCATTTTAAAGTCACGGCATAACATTTCTGCAAAGCAAGTGAGTTTGCTGTTCAATAGTGGGAGCAGTCTCGTAGCAACTTACTCTGCAAGAATAAGTCGCCACTTGAGGTTTAGAGTATGCACTCTGATAATGGTCTGTTTCCACACTGTATCTTTAAACTAAACTAAGGAGGTAGTTAAGGCAGGTTGTATAATGCCATTTAAAAGATATTTCGACATGTGCATGGATAGGAAAAGTTTAGAGGAATCCAGGCCATACATGGATAAGTGGGACTAGTGTAGATGGGCAACTTGGTCGGCATTTGTAATTTAAAGCAAACAGTACATAATATTGAAACCAACAGAAACAAACTGGAGATGTTGGTTTATTCCAAAGATAGACACAAAATGCTGGAGTAACTCAGTGAGTCAGGCAGCATCTCCCGAGAGCAGATTGCTTCAGTCAATCTCTGATGGACAGTTTCCCATCATTGCCATTTGCAACACATTCAATACCCACCCCACCCTACTGTAAATAAAAACAGTTTTCATTGTTAATTAACTTATTTCATTCTTGTTAGATGTATTATACTGAACATGATGTGAACAAATCTGTTCACCAAATTTGGACAGATTAATAATAATAATAATAATAATAATAAACATTTATTTTATATAGCGCTTTTCCAAGTGCTCAAAGACGCTTTACAAAAACAGTCATGACATAAAAACAAGCAGACGAACTGTCCTGACGGAGAAGCGGCGAACAAATAGCGCCAGCGTCCTCTCACGTCAGGGTTCGGCAGTAGACAATAAAGAACACAAGACACACAATTACAATTTTAACACAAACACAATTTTAACACACATTAGAGCTCGAATTGAGTATTTAACCAGGATTCACTGTTGCAATTTTATTAGTTAATCCAAAAATGCTTTAAAAAATAATGACTGAGGTAGGACCTTCTCTTTAAGGGCACACACAAATCCCACTGATCCCAGAAACATTGTTATGTTCCTGCCATGTGAAAAGTTAACATGCATATTTCAGTTCATCTGCATATTTTAAATATTGCCTATAAACCCTAAAGCAGCACCTCGGGTTATGTACTGAAAATGTGACTGTCATTCATCTCTGCCGGCAGAAAATGTTTTCAATTCAACAATACTTTATTGGGTTTCATATTAATGTTTTCAATGTCATTACATTATCCATTTACACTCACTTCTTTCAATTTTCATAGCTTCTTAAATCCTGTCCGGTCCCTTTAAATAAAAGCCTTTAGTCAGAAATTTTAATTGAATGTTTCCCATGTTTGTAAATTTTCTGTAAAACATGACAATTAAAACAAAATCTGGGATATAAATTGATTCTTGAAAATGATTGCTGTAGCAAAGAGTCAAATTCATCCCCGATTAATCCAGAAATTCTAGCATCTTGAAGCTATTCCACTCAATGAAAGCTGGTTCATTTATTTCACTGATACAAATGACAATATGTTAGCACATTTTACTGAAGGCTACGTACTTGATTTACAAAAACTACTGACTTTCTATGCTGTCTTTTGACATGCCAACGGTTGGTTTTATTTCATATTGGAAATAGCACACATTTTGCTGTTGAATATATGGTCACTCATTTTTATTTCAATGTATTAAAAGATAAAGCATGAAAACAGGCCCTTCAGCCCACTGAGTTCACCTACCATCGATCATCTGTTCACACTGGTTCTATATTATCCCACTTTCGCATCTACACTAGGGGCAATTTACAGAGGCCAATTAACCTACAAATCCGCAAATCTTTGGAATGTAGCGTGGCATGGTGGCACAGCAGTAGAGTTGTTGCCTTACACGCTTACAGCGCCAGAGACCCGGATTTGATCCCGACCACGGGTGCTGTACGTTCTCCCTGTGACCACGTGGGTTTTCTCCGAGATCTTCTCCACCACTCCAAAGACGTACAGGTCTATAGATAAATTGGCTTGGTATTAATGTAAAATTGTACCGTGTGTGTGTGTGTGTGTGTGTGTGTGTGTGTGTGTGTGTGTGTGTGTGTGTGTGTGTGTGTGTGTGTGTGTGATAGTGTTAACATGTGGGGATCGCTGGTCGGTGCAGACTCGGTTGGCTGAAGGGCCCGTTTCCGCGCTGTATCTCTACACAAATCTAAACTAGAAACCGGAGCACCCTGAGGAAACCCATGGGGTCACAGGGAGAACGAGCAAACTCCACACAAACAGCACCTGAGGTCAGGATCTGGCACTGTGAGGGAGCAAGTCTTCCAGTTGTACCACGGTGATGATGATCTTTTTTCTTATCTTGTTCATAAAAGCCAATTGGTCACCGAGGCCACAAACTAAGAGCGTGTACGATGAGGCCTATTTATACCAGAAGTTAATAACCGAGCAGACATTTCAGTGCATCTGCTTCCTTAGTCCATATTTCAAAAATATTTGGCAAAGAATATATTTTTAAATATTTTGGTATCTTTGCTTCACCCTTGAAGGTCATTGAAGACATGCATTTAAAAATAATTTTAAATGTATAACAGCAACGTTCAAACTTGGTACATGTTTGCCCTCTGCAGGTAAAACATATTAAAAACATAAGTGTCCTATTTTTAGATGATTTTATCTTAATTATTTTACCAAATTAGACTAATTTACTGTGAGAGTATAATATAGTCAGTTAATTGTAATTTTCCATTACAATATCATTTCTAATTTAAAAATAATGGGTTATCTTTAATCGGACTTTACAGGACTTTATATTTCACAAAACTTTATTCCCTTTATCCTGTATTTCTACATTGTGGATGGGTTTATGTAATCATGCAAGTCTTTCTGCTGACTGGAGAACACACAACAAAAACTTATGACTGTACTTCGGTACACGTGACAATTACAGTGTTACCTTTAAATGCCGATTTTAACAAGCTTATAGGTTATCAACCTAATCATTTTTATTTTTATGATTCACCAAACTAGCTAATCTAACTGAATGCACTAGTTATAAAACAGTTTGTATTTTAAAGTGTGACATACTCTTTTGTATTAATGTGTAGTAAGGCAAATCACAATGATTGGTTGAAACAAAGAACTGCAGATGCTGGTTTGCACAAAAGGACACAAAGTGCTGGAGTAACTCAGCAGGTCAGGCAGCATCTCTGGAAAACATGGATAGCTGACGGTTTGGCTCGGGACCCTTCTTCAGGCAAATAATTAGACAACTAAATTTTTAAAAATCTTAAAGCAATCAACACTCAACTTACAAGTCAAGGCTGGTACAACACTGTACCAAAATTCATATCACGTGGCATGCTCAATTCTCAAAAGTAGAAATACAAATATCAACCATAGAATTCAGTGGTCTCAATATTTCTCCATGGATTTCAAACAAGCTAATATGTTTTTTTTTACTTAATCCGATATTTAATAGAATAGAAAATGGAAAGTGTTTTTAAAGTTCTTCTCTTCTCAAATAGTCAAACAAGGTCAAAAGCGACAGCAAACGATTGTGCAGCACAAAATTTGATCAGTCTGAAGAAGTGTCTCGACCCGAAACGTCACCCATTCCTGCTCTCCAGAGATGCTGCCTGTCCCGCTGAGTTACTCCAGCACATTGTGTCTATCTACAAAATGCGGCATTTTGGTTGTGTAGCTCCGTATGGAACTCTGTCAGCCAGAAATTGAGCAGATAACATCTCAATATTTTTGGTGACTAAATGTTGAGCTTCACACGAAGATGGGCTCGGGACTTCAGAAAGACGAATCAATATATTTTCTCAGAATTGAGTGATTGGAAAGATGATCTTGAGAACCTTGCTGGCTTTCTCTTGTCCTTTTGTCTTTGTAAAATCCTTTGACAGGAGGGGACATGGGACAAGATGAGGGCTGCAATAATATGGAAGCCAGATCTGACAAAGGGACGAGAGACACAAGGAACTGCAGATGCTGGAATGCTAAGCAAAAACACAAAGTGCTGAAGGAACTCAATGGGTCAAGTAGCATCTGTGGAGGGAATAGATGGGCAACATTTTGGATCTGAACCCTTCTTTAGACTGACTGCAGCAGGTGAGGGAAAGCTGGAAAAGAGTTGGGTGTGGGACAAATACTAACAAGTGTACAGGTGGAGGGTGGGTTTATTGGCAGAGGGTTAGACAAATGTTGGAGATTACAAGGACATTGTCCTGAAACAGTAAATCTGTTTTGCTCTGCACAGAAGCTGCCTGGTGCACTGAATATTTTTCCCATTTTCTATTATTGATCCATCCTTATTAGGGAAGACACAATTATTTTGCTTTATATTCTTTCAAACAATGGCTCAGGAGACCATTTCAAATAGCATTAAGAAACTTCAGTCATCTGCTGTGACTAAAGCAATTTGCATTGGGGTGTTGGCTTGTTCATCTGCCCTCTGGTCGACGTTTCAGGTCGATCAAATCCCGAACAAACAGACTTAAGAACAGTTTTTACCCCAGGGCCATACGAGAACTGAACACTACCTTCTGCACTAGGCAACACTGTTAAAAAATCTTTTGTACTTAATATAATTGTATTTATTTGTTTTTGCATTTATTGCATATATGTTTTTACGCACCGTCAGGATTGGCTATTTTTTAATTTCGTTGTACTCGTTGCAATGACAATAAATATTATTATTATTATAACAAAATACATCTAGTTACGTGCCCTAACAATGAGGTGATATTGAACAGCAAATTGACAAATGGACCATAATTAATCACAGCTCACTTCCACAGAAAATAAACCATATTTAGGATCAGAAAAACATGTTGGTTAATGAGATATTGCACGTTTAATGACTCAACCAAAATGACTACGTTCTTTGAATATTGTGCCAACATTGTTTTGTGTCAACTTAGATATTGGATAGTTATCACAGGGCACCATGATTTCTGTGTATGTCTTTCAATATTCTTTGGTTTATTTGGATTATTTGGGATTTAACAAAGATAGATACAAAATGCTGGACGAACTCAGCGGGTCAGGCAGCATCTCTGGAGAAAATGGATAGGTGATATTTTGGGTCAGGAGCCTTCTCCAGACTCTTTGGGATTTAACAAATTGGGCATCACTGTGGCACAGTTCACAACGCCAGAGACCCAAGTTCGATCCTGGCCTTGCGGCATGTCTTGCCCGCTCTCCCTGTGACCACGTGGGTTTCCTCCAGGTGCTCTGGTTTCCTCCCACATCCCCAAGACTTGTGGATTTGTAGGTTTAGTTTAGTTTTAAGATACAGCACGGAACCCAGATCTCAATCCATCGTGTCCACGCCGACCAGCGATCCCCGCTCACCAACGCTAACCTACACACCAGGGATAATTTACAATCTTTACCGAAGCCAATTAACCTACAAACCTGTACACCTTTGGAATTGGCCTCTGTAAATTGCCTTTGGTGTGTAGGGAGTGAACGACAAAGTGGGAAAACGTAGAAATAGTGTGAACGGGGAATCGATAGTTGGCATGAACTCTGCTGGCCATAGGGTTTGTTTCCATGCTCTATCTCTAAACTAAACTAACCATTGCTTAATGTTTACTTAAAGTCTGACGAAGGGTCTTGACCCAAAACATCACCCATTCCTCCTCTCCACGCTGCCTGTCCCGCTGAGTTACTCCAGCATTTTGTTGTGTCTACCATTGCTTAATGTTTAACATTTCAAGGGCATACTACAGTTTAACCACAGCTGTTTGACCTAGATATTTTCTCCAATGTTTCCTTACCTTCACAGGGCACCTTCACATGCAACCACCATTTCCAGCCCAAGCTGGAAAGGCAGGTTATGTGATATCGTGGAATTCAATTCTGATCCCTGGGGAACTGCAGCAAACAAAGATTAAAAATATAATGTAACACGTATGCTTTGCCTTCCTACTACCCAGTGAATATCCTAACACAGCATCCAGGTAAAACAGCAATTCACTTGCAATCTACTTCCAATGTGCAATATCTGTTGTTAAAAACATGATCTCCTCTGCAATGAAGAAACCAAGTGCATTTGGCAAGGTTGCTCATGGTAAGCAGGTGCAGCAGATTATCATAGTCGATGTGACGTAGAAACAAGGAACTGCAGATGCTGGTTAATACACAAAGGACACAAATATTCCGCTTGGCTAGCTTACAACTCAAAGGCATTAACATTGAATTGGTGGTGTCAGGAACATCCTTCCCGACACCACCAGATGTGCACCAACCTTGTCACTCTTCAAGTCACAACTCGACAGCTTGGACATGGATCATCTCACCAAACTTGCCCACGTAAAAATCTAAACAACCTTTTTGCAACTGGTACCCATGCCAGCGAAACTTGCACGAGATAGCCCAGCGGTTGGCGGCTGTGCAGCAGAAAACAGAAAATGAATTGTCCAATTTTAGGTAATCTCCCTCTAAATCCCTCCACAACCACCCCCTTCCCCCCACCCCCCTTTATCCCTGTCCCCTCCCCCTCTCCTCCCCTGTGCCCTGCCTAGACTCCCACCTATTTCTCCCCTCCCCTATTCCCCTCCTTCTACTCTCTCTGGCTTCGCAAATTGCAACTCTTCACCCTGTCTCACACCTTCTGCTTTTATCTCTGGCCTTTGTTCCAACCATCTGCCTATCCAAACCCTCCCCCACGCCTGGGTCCACTATTACCTGGCATGCTTTATCCTGCCTCTCCCCTCTTCCAGCTTTCTTCTCCCCCCCTCCCCCTCCACTACAACCAGTCTGAAGAAGGATTTTGACCTGAAACATCACCTCTCCATGTTCTGTGGGGGAGGACCACAGTCTAGGGTCCTTCCGCTGCTGGACATGGGGGGCAGTGTGTGGTGGAGACGTCCCTCCAAATAAGGGATTCTGTGTAAATTTCGGTGTAAATTTGGAAATGAATACCTGTATTGAACGTGTAACCTCCGGAAATGTCGGATGGGGTTGTTGAAAAGAAGATGTTTTGTAAATATTTATTACTTGAATAAAGTATTTTTTGATATATATATTTTTTTTAAATGTTCTCCAGAGATGCTGCCTGACCTGCTAAGTTTCTCCAGCACTTTGTGTCCTTTAACCATGGTGAGTTGGTAAATGGGATATACAGTTGGCTTCATCAAAGAAGACAGTATAGAGTGAAGGGGTGTATCACTAAATGGAAGTGTGAAACTAATGATAATTGGCAAGGACAAGTGCCAATTTGTTTGTGATCTGGATACAAATATAGGTTGGATAATTAGTAAATCTGTAGATGATATGAAAACATCTTATTGCTATGAGATAGGGCCCTAGAATATTATGTCTAGGTCTTATCTCCCTGCCCAACAAAGGATATGCTTGCAATAGAGAGAGTGCAATGAAGGTTCATCAGATTGATTGTCATGTGAAGGGAGATTAAGTCTATTACAGCTGTATAAAACCTTGGACTATTGTGTGCACTATCTGTCTGCCCCAGCACAGTAAAGTTGTGGAGGCTTTGGAGGGGGTGCAGGACGTTGCTGAATAGGAAAACGTTAGCTATATGGAGAGGTTGCACAATCTTGGATTGTTTTCACTGGAGCATCAGAGGCTGAGCAGTGACTTGGGACTTGGGAGATATATATGAAATACTGAGAGGCATAGATAGGGTGGATAGTCAACGTCTAGTTCCTAAGGCAGAGTTGTCAAATACCAGGCAGCATAGCATTAAGACGAGAGGGGAAATTTAAAATGAGATTTGTGAGGTAAGCTTTTTTTACACAGAGTGGTAGGTGCCAGGGGAGGTGGTAGACACAGATACGATATGATACAATAGAACTTTATTTGTCCCAGGAGGGATACAGTAGCAACATTTAGGAGGCATTTAAACAGATGCATGAGAGCATAAACAGATGCATGAATGGGGCAGCACAGTGGCACAACTGGTAGCGCCACTGCCTCACAGCTTCAGTAACCCGGGTTCTATTCTGACCATGGGTGCCTCCGGGTGCTCCAGTTTCCTTCTACGTCCCAAAGATGTGCAGATTTATGGGCTAATTGTCCTCTGTAAAAAACTGCCCACAGGCAGCTCTGGAGGCCAGGTAATTTCGTATTTTTAAAGCGGAGATTGACCGGTTCTTGATTTGTACGGGTATCAAAGGTTATGGGGAGAAGGCAAGAGAGTGGGGTTGAGAGGGAAAGATAGATCTACCATGATTGAATGGCGGCGTAGACTCAATGGGCTGAATGGCCTAATTCTGCTCCTATGACATTAACATGAGTGTGCAGGGACTGGGATAACATAGAACTAGTGTGGATGGGTGATCGATGGTCAGTATGGACTGGTGGGTTGAAGAGCCTGCTTCCGGGCTGTATCTCCAAAATAAAATAAACTAACTAAACTAATAGGCAGGGAAGGGACAGATAAGGACATTCGCAGGCTAATGGAATTAGATTGGCATCATGATTAGAACAGACATCATGGGAAGAAGAGCTTGTTCCTGTGTTGTACTGTTCAATGACTGATCATTTTGTGTAGATGCAGAATTTATACAGTTGAGTTAATAATTTTGATCCTTGGTTCCTGGTCCGTGTTTGTTTAATTTTCCATCCTAGTCAGCTGCTGGGCTCTTTGCCAATAAAGCTGAATGCAGGCTCAAGGAACAAATATAATTTTCCATCAAGGTGTGATACAGCCCTTGGGGGACAGAATGGAATTCCATAACATCACACAGCCAGCCTTCCTCGTTTGTATTAAAACTGGCGACTTCTGGTTTGAGAGCAGTAATTCTAGGGGAATTTGTAGGTTGGGCAGCATCTCTGGGGACATAGGTAAAGTTGATATTTCTGACTAAGAATGTTTCATCTTAGGGGTGACCCCACTCAAGATACTGCTTAGACCTCTCGTTTCCATATTTTCAGCTTTTGTTTCAGATTTCCTACAGCTGCAGATTCTTTTGTTTGATTTTCAATTTTGTGTGTGTAATGATGTAACTCAGTTTTTCTGTCTTCACAGATGCTGTCTAACTTTCTGGGCTTTCTCAGAATTCCCTTTCTTTGAGAAACTTCCAGTAACAGTTGTTTCAGACAGATAGAAGAAGGGGATAGAAAGGTGGAAAAGGGAGGTGGGGGCAGGACAATACCTGGTGAGTGATACGTGGGCGTGGGTGAGGGCGGTGTCTGCATCTGCAGTTCCTTGTATAGAGTGACACAGTGTGGAAACAGGCCCCTCGGCCCAACTCGCCCACACCGGCCAACAATGTCCCAGCTACACCAGTTCCTACACTAGTTGTACCTCCAACCCAACCAGTTTTAACTGCATCCTTACAATAAGCTGATTTGTCTATCATTACTGGTCTGCAAAGTAATGACAGGCCAAGTGACCTACTTCTGTGCTATAACTTCGATAGTACCAACAAGCAATGGTGCCAATCAAATGTGAAGCATGACTTTTACACTATAATCTGCAGTCTGTCTTTCTCTTCGCTCTACCTATCACACGAGTTTGGCTTGATTGCATTTATGTACAGTATCATCTGATTTGATGGGACAGCAAGTTTTTCCACTGTATCTCCACTGTACATATTTAGTTTATAGTTTAGAGAAACAGACCCTTTGGCCCACAAAGTTCACATTGACCATCAACACTCTTTCATACTAAGCTTCTCACTGTATCTCGGTATATGTGACAATAATAACTTAAACTATAGCTCTATGTTATCCCATTTTCTCATCTACTCCCTAAACACTAGAGACAATTTACAGAGGCCAATTAATCCACAAACCCGCATGTCTTTGGGATGTGTGAGAAAAGTGAAGCACTCAGAGGAACCCCACACAGTCATAGGAGAACATGCAAATTCCACACAGACAGCACCTGAAGTCAGGTTTGAACTCAGGTCTCTGACGTGGTATGGTAGCAGCTCTACCAGCTGCGCCACTGTGCTACCCTTAATAAACCTCGAAAGTGGAGATACAAGGAACTGCAGATGCTGGTTTAAAAACAAACAGTAAAATCTAGACTCTGTCTGAAGGCTTATGACCCGAAACGTCACTTATTCCTTTTCTCCAGAGATGCTGCCTGACCCGTTGAGTTACTCCAGCATTTTGTGTCTACCTTTGGTTTAAATCAGCATCTGCAGTTATTTCCTACACTTATGATTTTATAGTGTTGAAGGGTCTCGACCCGAAACACCACCCATTCCTTCTCTCCAGAGATGCTGCCTGTCCCGCTGAGTTATTCCAGTTTTTTGTGTCTAAAATCATGTGATTGGAGCAGAATTAGGCCATTTGGCTCATCAAGTCTGCTCCGCCATTCAATCATGGCTAATCTGTCTTCCCCTCTCAATCCTTCTCCTGCCTTCTCCCCCTGACTGCTGACACTCGTACTAATAAAGAATCTGTCAATCTCCGCCTTAAAAGTATCCATTGACTTGGCCTCCACCGCCGTCTGTGGCGAGGAATCCCACAGATTCACCACCCGCTGACCCATGGCATCCCTGTGTGGTATCTCAGCTGCACGGAGGCAGAGAGGAAAGCTCTTCAGCGGGTAGTCCATAGAGCTCAGAATACTATCGGAACACAGCTACCAGCCTTGGAGGGCATCTACAACACACGATGCCTCAGAAAAGCAACCAGCATTCACAAAGACTCCTCACACCCCTGCCATGAACTGCTGAGCCGGATGGTCACATCGCACAGTAAACCGGCACAGCTCTACTTGCACTTTATTCTGTTTTAAAACTGTTTATAATTTGTTTCATTGGGTTGTTTAAATTAATACTGATTAGCTAATTAATTTATTGCATCGTATGGGAGGCGCATTCCCAATCTCGTTGTACCCCTGTACAATGACAATAAAGATATATTGTATTGTATTGTATTTGTAAAGGGACTTCCTTGACAAAGATGGCCGCGCCGTTGTGTTTGGCTGCCTGTCGTCGCTCACCTGGAGATCGTAGTGTTCTTCGAGCCACTTTGGTTTACGACCGCCGAACCCTCCTGTTGATCCGATCCTCCGTCGTCGACTTCTTCAGTCCAGGTCCCGGACAAAGTTTCATCCAACGATCGCTCCTCGATCAACTCCCGGTAGATGTGCGGGCCCAGCCTTACATCCACCGCCGCACGCACCGCGCTAGGAGGCGGGGTAAACGCGCGGGAACATTCGAAAATTTAAAAAACCTCGCCCGCGCTCATCCAACAGCGGCCTACCTCGCCCAGCACTGCGAAGTCGGACCTGGTCGACCTTACAGCTCCATCCACCGGCGCTCCCACGAGCTCAGGTATGCCGCTCTTCGACCGATCATCCCGGTCCCTGGACTGCCGGCCCGTGGGCTCCCAGCAAGGCCATCTGTGAAGTGCAACGGCGTGGTCTCCCTGAACCTCCGCCCGCTGGCGTGGGAGCCGCTACCAGACCGAAGCTCACCTGCTGTCCCTGCTGTCCCTGCTAAAGTGGCCCTGATCAACGCAAGATCCCTACAGAACAAGACCTTCATCCTCAACGACTTCTTCACCACCCGTGGATTGGACTTCTTACTGCTCACAGAATCCTGGCTTAACCCTGGTGAGCTTGCTCCACTCGTGGAACTCTGTCCTGATGACTGTGACTTCTTCACCTCGCCTAGGCTCTCCGGACGCGGTGGGGGCTTAGCCACTGTGTTTAAGAAACATTTCAACTGCCGCCTCCTGAACGCTGATCATTTCTCCAGTTTCGAGGTGCAACTAATTAAAGTAGGCCTAGCCTATCCCCTCTTAATTGTTCTTGTGTATCGCCCACCAAAAATGCATAAGGACTTCATCACCCAATTTGCTGATCTGATTTCTAGCATTTTGCCCAAATTTGACCGGATCATGATTCTTGGTGACTTTAATATTCATGTTTGCTGTCCCACTAAGCCTCTTGTGAGTGAATTTATGCACCTGGTTGAGTCCTTCAGTCTGACTCTTCACACCACGGGACCCACTCACAAGTTAGGCCATACTCTCGACCTAGTGTTATCGTCCGGATTCCCAATCTACAACATTGAAACTACTGAAGCCTGTCTATCGGACCACAGCGCTATCATTTTTGATGCATCTCTGCCTTTATCTCCCGCAAATTCTCATCTCCCTGTTCGCTACTCCCGCGACATAAATTCATTGATTGCCAGTAAATTCTCCGAGGCTCTCACAGCTGCCCCCAACATCTGCACTATTGAGGCCTCTCCCCCCCATCTCAGCACTGAGGATCTTGCCTCTTTATTTAATATCACTTGCTCTTCCATCCTGGATTCTATCGCTCCCCTTAAAATGAAAAAGCCTAAGCCCAAAGGTCGGCCGTGGCTCAATGACACCACCAAAGCCCTAAGAAGGGAGTGCAGAAAATCAGAAAGGAGGTGGAAATGTGACAAGCTTCAAATTTCCTTCGAAATTCTGAGAAACAATCTTCTCAAATACCAGGAAGCAGTAAAGTCTGCTAGAGTACAATACTTCTCCGACCTTATTTCCAAAAACTCTCATAACTCCAAGGTCCTATTTAGAACAATTACCTCTGTCATATGTCCCGCCCCCAGTACCAGCTTAGTTGGGTCCCCTGCTAAGTGCGAAGAATTCGCTAAATTTTTCACCAACAAAGTTGAGAACATTAGAATGAACATTTCCCCTCCCACCCGTGACCTAGCTATCTCACTAATCTGTTCATCTAAATTGGACTGCTTCCAACCCGTCACTCTATCCTCCCTTGCAAAGCTTGTCTCCGCTATGAAACCTGCAACCTGCCCCCTTGATCCTGCCCCCACTGCCCTTCTGAAGGATGTCATTGCAATAGCCGGTCCCAGCATCCTCTCTATTATCAACAGTTCTCTGGCCACTGGCACTGTTCCAACCAGTTTCAAGCACGCGGTGGTCCAGCCCCTACTGAAAAAACCTAACCTAGACCCCACCTTGCCTAGCAACTACAGACCCATTTCCAAACTGCCATTCCTGTCAAAAGTCCTTGAAAAGGCAATTCTAAACCAATTAGTGCCCTACCTGCACCAAAACACCATCCTAGAAAGTTTCCAGTCAGGTTTCAGAGCCCACCACAGCACAGAGTCTGCCTTGTTGAAGGTACACAACGACCTGCTTCTCGCCATCGACACTGGCGACTGTGCAATCCTGCTCCTTCTCGACCTCAGCGCAGCGTTCGATACAGTGGACCACACCATCCTTATTGACCGTCTCCGGTACGCGGTTGGCATTGATGGCACTGCCCTGAGCTGGTCCGCTTCGTACCTCAAAGATAGGAGTTTCGCCATCAACATAGGCAGTTATTCCTCCGCTCCAGCTAGCCTCTCCTGCGGAGTTCCACAAGGCTCCATCCTAGGCCCCATTCTCTTCTCTCTATACATGCTCCCCCTTGGCCAAATCATTCAAAGGCACGGCATTTCTTTCCACTGCTATGCCGATGACACTCAGCTTTACCTCCCCCTGAAACCCAACAACCAGTCAAATTTAAACAGCCTCTTACACTGCCTTGAGGACATAAAATGTTGGATGGCACAGAACTTCCTCCAATTAAATGAGAGCAAGTCTGAGGTCATCCTATTCGGCCCCCCCGACTCCATCAAGTCGATAACAGGCAGTCTTGGAAGTCTATCCTGCCTAGTCAAACCGAACCTCAGCATGATATTTGACTCTGCATTAAAATTTGATAAGCAAGTCAACGCTGTGGTAAAAGCCAGCTTCTTCGAACCATAGCTAAAATCAAACCTTTCCTCCAATTCGACGACACAGAAAAAATCATTCACGCTTTCATTTCCTCCCGCCTAGACTACTACAACTCCCTATACACTGGGATCAGCCAATCTTCCCTGTCCCGCCTGCAACTGGTCCAAAACGCCGCAGCGAGACTCCTGACGGGTACCCGTAAAAGGGACCACATCACCCCGATTCTGGCCTCTCTCCACTGGCTCCCTGTACGGTACAGAATCAACTTCAAGCTCGTCCTATTCACGTATAAAGCCCTAAATGGACATTCCCCCCCCTACATCAAAAATCTTCTAACCCACCTCTCTAACTCCAGGTCCCTCAGGTCGGCCGACTTGGGGCTACTCACTATCCCGCGGTCTAGGCATAACCTCAGGGGTGACCGCGCTTTTGCGGTTGCAGCTCCTAGACTGTGGAACAGCATCCCTCTCCCCATCAGAACTGCCCCCTCCATCGACTCCTTTAAGTCCCGGCTCAAAACCTATTTCTACTCCCTAGCGTTTGAGGCTCATTGAGGAAGCGCTGTGAACTGTTTGCGTGCTACTGTATGTTTCATTTAAAAAAAATAAAAATTAGTACCTAATCAGATGTACAGCACTTTGGTCAACGTGGGTTGTTTTTAAATGTGCTATACAAATAAAATTGACTTGACTTGACTTGACTTTTATTCTAAGGCTGTGCTCTCCGTCCTAGACTCTGCCACTAGTGGAAACATCCTCTCCACGTCCACTCTATCATAAGTCAGTGCCTTAATTTCAGTGACACTAAAATGCAAAACAGGATGTGATTTTAGTCTGGAGCTGCCTGCCTGAGGTCATTTGCAAAGATAGCCTGTCTGTGACAAATACTTATACAGTGTCCGCGGAGGCGCGCACGGATGGATGACGGTTTCAGTGTGGCCACGGGAGCGCGCACGGAGAGATGGGACTGTCAGTGGCCGCGGGAGCGCGCACGGAGAGATGGAGGTGTCAGTGGCCACGGGAGCGCGCTCTGAGATGGAGGTGTCAGTGGCCACGGGAGCGCGCACGGAGGGATGGGGATGTCAATGGCCGCGGGGGCGCGCACGATGGTGTCAATGGCCGCGGGGGCGCGCACTGGGCAGTGACGGAGGTTGGGCGGGGGCGCGCACTGGGCAGTGACGGAGGTTGGGCGGGGGCGCGCACTGGGCAGTGACGGAGGTTGGGCGGGGGCGCGCACGGGCGGAAGTGGCGCGCTGACAGGAAGCCGGCGCCGAGCAGCGGTGGATGTGGAGACAGCGAACTAACGGCGGCGACAGAGATAGAGACAGCGGAGCGGGGCTTCGTGTCGGAGATGTGTAGGTAGGGAGTGGCGGCCCGGCCCGGCCCGGCCCGGAGACAGGCAGGGAATGAGCCGGGGTGGGTGTGAGTGTGGGGGGAGCGGGCACCTACCCCTTGCCAAGTCCGCTTCCCTCGGTCGGGGGTGACACCGCCGGCGTCGCCAGGCCCGTCATCCGGCCGGGCCTCTCCTCTCCTCTCCTCTCCACCCTCCCCGGGCTGGGCCGCCGACCGACGTTACTGTGCCCGGGAGACAAGTGGCGGAGGAGCCGCAGGCGGGTAAACTCCGGGCCGGGCCGAGCGCCGCCCCACTCGCTGCCCCATTGGACGCCGTACCTGCCACCCCCCCCCCCCCCTGCCCTGTCACGCCGCCTCATCACCCCCTCCCCATCTCTCCCCTGTCACCCCCATCCCACCCTGTCACCCCACCCCCCATCCTGTCACCCCACCCCCCATCCCATCCTGTCACCCCACCCCCCATCCCATCCTGTCACCCCACCCCCATCCCATCCTGTCACCCCACCCCCCATCCCACCTTGTCACCCCACCCCCATCCCACCCTGTCACCCCACCCACATCCCATCCTGTCACCCCATCCCCCATCACCCTGTCACCCCACCCCCAATCCCACCCTGTCACCCCACCCCCATACCACCCTGTCACCCCACCCCCATACCACCCTGTCCCCCATCTCACCCTGTCACCCCCTCCCCATCCCACCCTGTCACCCCCTGCCCCATCCCACCCTGTCACCCCCTGCCCCATCCCACCCTGTCACCCCCTCCCCCATCCTATCACCCCTCCCCCATCCCACCCTGTCACCCCATCACCCTCGCCCTGCCCTCACACTGTCATACCTTCCTCACACTCATATCCCTTTCCCGTGCTCTTTATCATTTCCTCAGTATCATAGCCCCACTCCACACACTCATATCCCCTTCCCGGACTCTCATATCCCTTCCTCACTGTCATATCACCAGCCTGCACTCTCATATCCCCTTCCACATGCTCTGTATCCCTAAGTTATTGCCATAGCCCCACCCCACACTCTCATATCCCCTCTCTGGTCTCTCATATACCTTTCTCATGTTATATAACCACCCTACACACTTTCATGTCCCCTCCCTGGTCTCCCATATCCCTTCCTTCCTGTCATATAAACCACCCTACACACTTGTATTCCCTCCCCAGTCTCATATTTCTTCCTCACTGTTGTATCACCATCTGACACACTCTTATCCCTTCCTCATGCTCTGTGCCCCATCCTCACTGTTATATTCCCACCCAGACACTCGTATCCCTCATGTTCTCATATCCCTTCCCAGCGCTCTTTATTCCTTCCTCACAGTTATATCCCCAGCTCACACTTTCATATCCCTTTCTCTCACTCTGGCACCAGCTTCACTGCTCCCTGTTACATGGATGCATAGACAATAGGTGCAGGAGTAGGCCATTCGGCCCTTCGAGCCAGCACCCCCATTCAATGTGATCATGGCTGATCATCCACAATCAGTACCCCGTTCCTACCTTCTCCGCATATCCCTTGATTCCGCTAGCCCTAAGAGCTCTATCTAACTCTCTTTTGAATGCATCCAGTGAATCGGCCTCCACTGCCTTCTGAGGCAGAGAATTCCACAAATTCACAACTCTCTGGGTGATTCCACAATTCACAACTTCTGTAGATTGGAATTTGAAGAAGGGTCCCGACCTAAAATGTTGTCCGTCCACACCCGCTGCTTGACCCATTGAATTACTCCAGCACTTTGAGTTTTACTCTTGATGCACAAATGAAATTCTGATTAAGAATTATAAGGTACAGACTGAGTTCCAGTTTGACTAGGATGCCAACCATATACATAATTTGTTCATATCTGAATACAAACTAACTTTCTTGCCAGACATCAATGATAATATTAATTTGATATGAAGGTGTAAACACTCATCCATCCGTACAGGCTTATTTCTGTCTCAGCCACTCATATTTGGTCTATTTACAGTTAGGCTATCCCCTTTCTCCAACGTCTCAGCTTGTGATATGATGGTAGAGCATGAAATGTGAGAATAACATTTTACAAATGTGTCGGGTTATTGCAGACTTATGCGTGTGAGAACTTTTATTTATGTGCTCTTTCAATTGATAACTATGGGGCAGTGGCAGAGGTTGGTCAGGATGGGGGTCTCGGTTTATTGGTGGCCTAAACCAACCAATTTGGATTGTAAGAAATTTCAATTTCCGTTGAAATAATTTGGTGACAATATTCCATGTCAATATTTAATAGTACACTTGCATTTCAATTTACCACAAACATTAAGGATGTAAACATGGGGAGACTAGTCAGCATTCAGATTCAAAATTACCTTTTACTTTTCAAAATGATATGACAATTACACTACTTGTTACTGAATGATATGGGACATGAATGACTAGACTAGGCTTGTACTCGCTGGAATTTGGAAGACTGAGGGGGGATCTTATAGAAACATATAAAATTCTTAAGGGGTTGGAGAGGCTAGATGCGGGAAGATTGTTCCCGATGTTGGGGGAGTCCAGAACCAGGGGTCACAGCTTAAGGATAAGGGGGAAGTCTTTTAGGACCGAGATGAGAAAACATTTCTTCACACAGAGAGTGGTGAGTCTGTGGAATTCTCTGCCACAGAAGGTAGTTGAGGCCAGTTCATTGGCTATATTTAAGAGGGAGTTAGATGTGGCCCTTTTTGCTAAAGGGATCAGGGGGTATGGAGAGAAGGCAGGTACAGGTTACTGAGCTGGATGATCAGCCATGATCATATTGAATGGCGGTGCAGGCTCGAAGGGCCAAATAGCCTACTCCTGCACCTATTTTCTATGTTTTCTATGTTTCTATTAAATGTGTCCACCAGTAATCAACATTTTTACACAACAATTCATATTGTCTTTGTGTCCCGGTTCAGTTATATTTGAAAAATATTCGCTTTTACCAATAGTTGCCTTTTGAGTTTGTTGAGCAACTTGTCCTGTTACACATAACTTATAATTTTACTACATTTTTGGTTTCATCAATGTGATTTAAATACTGTATTTGATAGTGATTATTGTGAATTATTTAGATAGGTGGGTGCAAATGATACCATTTTGAGTCTATTACAAATTGAAGAAATGTTTGAGTAAAAATGGGAAGTGATAAAAATTGTTTATTTTAGGCTAATGATCTTGTTTTTGGTAAGTTTACAAGGCATTTTCAAAGTTCATAGTTGAGTTGTGTCGCAGGAGATTGGTGAATTCTAATTTACATTTGGCTTAATTGAACAAGATGACGAAACAGCCAATGGTTTCCCCTCAAGTTATCTTTGTTTCATAAGAATTCTGATTATTATTGGAAAGGTAAATGGAATAAATATAATGGAAGCTACACTCAACTTGTGACAGCCCATTTCAATTTTAATTGGAATGTTGTCTTGGAAACTGTACTTAGTGTGGTTTTGTAAACATACCTTTGTCTAAATGCAGTAAAACTGGACCGCATTGAGATGTTTGGCACAGTTAGTTTTGATATTCCGCGTGATGCTATCTATATCTTGTATTTAATATGGTATTCAATGGAGCTTTGTGTGAAAGGAGCTAAGTAACTGGCTTTTAAGAGTATGAATGCCCAGTTTTTCAACTTACTGGTAGGTAATGTTAGAATGTCTAATTCGATATAGCCAGTGGACCTCTTTAAGTCTCTTTGGTAAGGTTCCACTATATGTCCAGTTAAGATCTGCAAAATTCACCTAATTGTGTATGTTCCTTACACACTCTTTTATATGTACAGTTTAAGATTGGGAGTTAAGAGGAGGCTTCAAGTTACCCCTTTAGTGTTGTGTGTGATTTTCTTAATGAATTTTAATTTTTTAATGTTTATTGCTTTTTTTATCGTGCTAACTTTGATCATTCTTGCATATCTCAAAATCCATGAAGTTCACAGCAAAGAATGGTACTATTAGATCCATTTAGTCTATTCTGGCTCTGATTGAGTCAATACAGGGCCAGTGAGCTTACTTGGCCTCTGTGGGGAGTAGCCTCTCCATCCCCACCTGCCTCTTCCCATACCCCGCCAATACTTTTCTTTCATGTACCACCATCTAAAAGATTCATAGGATTAAATGGGCAAAATAAGTCACATGTTTTATAATATGCCATCATACCTATATTTCTTGTTGAGTAGCAAGAACATTTCCATTTCTCATGGTTGATATTGTTCTCAAATCTTGGTTCATTCTGAATTTGACTGATTTTGACATTGAGTTCTGGTAAATCCAAAGTCAGTGTGTATCAATAGGAAAAGCATCACAGTGATTGTACTCATACCTCACACTAACAAAGATGATTGTGGTTTATGGAGGTCAATTGCTCCACCACTAGGTTCTCATACAGGAATTCCTCTGGCCGGTCTTCTTTGGCCCAGCCATCTTCAGCTGCTTCACCAATGTTATTTCCATCCTAAGATTGGAAACAGGAAAATCTGCTGATGATGCCATGTTATTCAATCCATTTGTAACCCAGCAACATGTGAAGTAGTCCATAACTGCACACAGTGAGATCTAGGTGACAGTCAGCCATGTGCTCCTTTCACACAAAGCTCCATTGAATACCATATTAAATACAAGATATAGATAGCATCACGCGGAATGTGACAAGTTGCATTTGCACCACAAAAGCACCAGAGATTAACCATTTCTAGCAATAGTGAGTCTAACCATTCCCTTCAACCATACCATTGAAATTCAGTGGCATTACCATCATCAACATGACATTCAACTAGAAAAAGCTACATTCAGATGGTAGCTACAAGAACAGGCTACCGACTGGATATCTTGCAGCAAGTGATTTTTGTCCAGATACCCCAAAGCCTTTTCCCTAAGAACAGGGCACGAGGTAGGAGAATGATGGAATATTCTTCACAAGCCCAGATGAACACAGCTTCAACAATTTTAAGTTCTACACTATATGGGACAAAGCAGCATCTGGAATTCTGCCCCATCTATCATCCTAAACAGTCACCCTCATTAGAGCCACAGAGTGAATGAATGTGTGCTATGATGGAAATGCATTGATCACTAAATATACTCCAATGGAAATTCCCAAACCTGGGACTTCTCCACAAAGGAGGACAACCGCAATAATGGAGTATTGTGTGTGGTTCTGGTTGCTGTATTACAGGAAGTGTATGGAGACTTTGGAGAGGGTGCAGAAGAGTTTCACCAGGATGTTGCTTGATTGGAGAGTATTCGCTGTAAGGAGATTCCAGACAAACTTGGATTATTTTCTCTGGAACTTCAGAAGCCGGTTTCTTTGCTATACACCTTAACCTGATAACCTGATAGGAGTAGATAAAATTTTGAGTGACATAGAGAGGGTAGATAGAGAGTCTTTTCCCCAGGATGTAAATAATATTAGGGGGCTGAGTTTGAAGTTGACGGGGAAAGTTGGAAGGAGATCTGTGAGTCTACCCTCCACATAGATATCGATAAGTGCCTGGAGCACTGCAGAAGCAGATATGACAGCAAGGTTTGAGAGGCATTTAACGATGAACCGGCAGGTAATGGAGTGATTCTTGAAATGTTTCATGTTTCATCTCTGGATCTAAGTCCTGGATCTCCCAACCCAGTAGCACTGCAGAGTCTGTTGGTGGTGGCTTGCCGCCACGCTCTGAAGAGCAATTCAGGAGATGCAGCAAATTCTGAGTTTAACCAGTGATTTCTAGATCCAATGAACACATGAAAGAGTCTAAAGTTTTAAACAGTGCCTGTACCCGGAAGGAACTCTTGTGAACAGCTTCAGCTGGCCAAGAGAGATGGTTTTATCCAAGCATTGAGCTTTCAATACTTTGTTAACTAACAAACAACGTTGACAATTGTAAAGGTTTTATCTTACATCTTTTCAATTATTCTTATTAGCTGAAATGATTACACTTGCAGCAATTAAATTGCATTTCAGCTGACAGATCGTTGAGTAATGTTTTATTGAGATAAGTGAGAATAGCTTGACATTAATTACCCTCCACTGCAGTGTCAAATTATCAATATCTACCACAGCTGCAAAGTAGAAGTGTGAAGCTTGCGGTTATGTACACGATCCGTTTACATTGAATAGAAAGCCTTGAACACAGGGTGATGCAGGATAATAGTTTTTAATACGTTGTACACTCCTGTGGCTGAATTAGAATTACATTTACAATGTTTGCTAATGGGCTAAATAAATTACTCAAAGTTGTCTCATAAATCCTTTCTTCAGTAAAGAATCTGAAGTTGCACAACCCCTTGGGGGAAGAAAGTTTCCCACATCTCCATCCTATGTGGCCAGCCCTATATTCTGAGTTCTTGACATCCATTTCTGGATCTGCTAGTTGTTGGAGTTATTCCAGTGGCACCAATCCTGTGCGGTCCATTCAGAATTTTGATATCATAGAAACATAGAAAATAGGTGCAGGAGTAGGCCATTCGGCCCTTCGAGCCTGCACCGCCATTCAATATGATCATGGCTGATCTTCCAGCTCAGTAACCTGTACCTGCCTTCTCTCCATACCCCCTGATCCCTTTAGCAAAAATATCAATGCAATTATCTTTTAAAATCTGCTTAATATTCATCTTGTCTCTCGCACTCCTAGCTTATCTTTGTAATACTAACATTTATGTCATGCCTATTGGTATTCAATTTAATAACATTTTAGTTCATGGCACATAACAACCTTCAAAACATCTTCTCATAACTGACTATAAATATATTTATAAATTCATTCTCTTAAAAAGATATATAATCTCTGTGGCAATGTTGTGGAGAGAATTATAGAATGAGACAGTTCAGAAAGGAACCATTTTGTACCCGTGTCATTTTTCTGGCAAGTTAATCCCTATTCACTTTCATTCCCCCTCAACCACATAAATATTTTCATTTGTTTAATAGCAAATCTGTTCCACTATCCTTTTCGGCATCTTAACTACCCAGTGATTCATCAAGAAGATTCTGTAGTCCAAATATCATAGAAATAACTAATTAAAGCTATTCATTATTGTTAGTTATAAAGGAATGATATGCTGCTTTGGACCCATCAATGGACAGGTTACATTTATGAACTAATATTATTTCAAAATTATATGAATTGAATACCCAGGTGTGAATTATAGTAAAATGTATTGTGCCTTATATGTTTTAACCTGTTAACATTTTGATAAAAAAATATACGCCTTAATTGGCTGCAGTGATTATACCATTTCAAATTAGTTGTAATTATATTAAAAATAAGCAAATCAGTGATGCATTATTGGATTCATTGCTGTTGGGAATTAACAATGTTGCCAGGCAGATAGCAACAGAACAGGCACTGGTACCAAATTTAAATCAAACTGATGAACACTGATTATTGTGATGATATGGGAGGTGAGGATAAGGCAACTTAGGTACAAAATGAGGATATTTGAGTTAACAATGTTAATATAGTGTTAGATGATAACCAAGATAAAGCATTGTCCTGCTTTGAAAATGAATGCTGTATACATTGCTTGGCAAAATGATGGTCCAATAAGAAAGATGAAGCATCACAGATTCCCCTTGACACTAACTCAGATGATCTAATGAGATCTAACAATGTGCATGCTCTTCCCATATATGGAGAAGTTACATCAATACCCAAAATCCAGGATGCCATACCACCTGACTTCCTCTAATTATTCCTATATCTCTGAGGAAAACACTCCCCCAAGCACTGGTCTACAAATAAATAAATTAATACAGTTATGAAATTTATGAGGCTTATAAGCATCAAATTCCATGTCTTTCTGAATGCAGTGTCTTTAAGTTACTTCACCCCTTATTAATTCAGTCTGAGGAATAAATAACATTGGAACATACACCGATCATCCAAAACATTATGACCACCTGCCTAATATGCTGTTGGTCCTCTGTGTGCTGCCAAAACAGCTCCGACCTGCCGAGGCATGGACTCTACGATACCTCTGAAGGTGTCCTGTGGTATCTGGCACCAAAACATTAGCAGCAGATCCTTCAAGTCCTGTAAGTTGCGAGGTGGAGCCGCTGTGGATCGGACTTGTCATTCCAGCACATCCCACAGATCGGATTGAGATCTGGAGAATTTGGAGGCCAGGGCAACACTGTGAACACTTCATCGTGTTCCTCAAACCATTCCCGAACAATGGGCAGTGTGGCAGGTCGCATTATCCTGCTGAAAGAGGCCAATGCCATCAGGGAATACCATTGCCATGAAGGGGTGTACCTGGTCTGCAACAATGTTTAGGCAGGTGACACGTGTCAAGTTGACGTCCACATGAATGGCCGGACCCAGGTTTTCCCAGCAGAACATTGCCCAGAGCATCACACTCCCTTCATCGGCTTGTCATCTTCTCACAGTCGGTTCAGACCAGACGGGATAACCTTCATTACCCTCGTGCATCGATGAGCCTTGGGCGCCCAACACCCTGTCGCTGGTTTGTGGTTTGTCCCTCCTCGGACCACTGTCGGTAAGTACTCACCACAGCTGATTGGGAGCACCCCACAAGCCTTGCCATTTCAGAGATGCTCTAACCCAGTCGTCTGGCCATAACAATTTGGCCCTTGCCAAATTCGCTCAGGTCTTTACTCCTGCCCATTTCTCACTCCAATGTTATTCACTCCACCTGTCAGTGGTCATAATGTTTTGGCTAAATATTGTTTTTAAATTGCATTAATGGGGCAGCACAGAGCCAGAGACCCAGGTTCGATCTTGACTATGGGTGTTGTCTGTGTGGAGTTTGTATATTCTCCCTGTGACCACGTGGGTTTTTTTCCTGGGTGCTCTGGTTTCCTCCCACTTTCCAAAGACGTGCAGATTTGTAGGTTAATTGGCTTCTGTAAAAATTTCCCTAGTGTGTCAGATAAAACGAGTGTACAGGCGATCATTGGTCGGCGTGGATTCAATGGGCTGAAGAACCAGTTTACACACTTTTTCTAAACTAAACTAATGTTCCAAAAGTTGTAAAGAGTGACGAAGATATTATGTTTTTGATACCGTAAACCGTTGAAAATGGTGTATGATGACCTAGGAGGCGAGGAAAAGGGAAATCTTATGACTGGAAGGAGAGAAGGGGAAGAAGAGGGAAAAGGGTCACCTGTGTTTAATGGATACCTAGGTTTTGACCTGTTGAATCTTTCCCATTTGGAACAAAGATAGTGCCACAGGAGACAGTGGGTGCATTAAATGTAGAGCTTGGATTTTATCTCAACCGAGATCTCTTGGTTGCGCAACGGTCTCTGCAACCATTAATGTCATCAACAAATGCATTAATAAAACAGAGTTGTGATGATAAGATCCACCAGTGTCTAGTTAACCACCAGTGTCAGCCCACCTGGAATGTCATTCAACAACTCTTGGTGTAGTTCTCCAATCAACTATGTTCAATTCTCAATACCAGTGCTGTTTTTGACACTTCCTCCAAGTGATCTTTGAATCGACAGCTGAAAAATTTACAGATGATAATCAGAAGTACATTTAGCCCATGTTTGTCTTTTTAAGGGTCTAAATTCATTGTTAAGGACTCCGTGAACTTCTTGCTGCGTTGACTGGGATATTTATGCCTTTGCTATGAAGGAATCATTAACAGGTCAATGTAAGAAAATAACTGCAGATGCTGGTACAAATCGAAGGTATTTATTTCACAACATGTTGGAGTAACTCAGCAGGTCAGGCAGCATCTCAGGAGAGAAGGAATGGGTGACGTTTTATATTTTATCTATCAGCTGTAGCACATCACTTCTCCATTTCACCAACTCACCCCCACAACAGTTGGTGAAATGGAGAAGTGATGTGCTACAGCTGGTAGATAAAATATAAAATGTCACCCATTCCTTCTCTCCTGAGATGCTGCCCGACCTGCTGAGTTACTCCAGCATTTTATGAAATGAACAGGTCAATATCACTTTTATCTGGTAGTTTTGATAATGTCTTGAAATCTTCTGAGTGAGTTTACCAAGCTATTTCAGGGGGCAATTATGAGCATTTCACAAGTAAATGGCTCGTGGTTGCAGTCATGTGAAATGAAAGATTCACAAGGACAACCTGACTTATTTTCTTGAGATAGAGAAGGAAGTGGACTACATGTGATTGGAGAGTTGAGGTTATGGGAGTTGAGTTCAGACTGTTCTTGAGAGCAGATGAGCTGTGTGATAGTTTGAACATCGCTCGTTTGATGTTCAGTGGTGGCACAATTAAGGGTGGTGTAAATAAGTTGGTTTTTGGCCTCCACAAGGTCAGTGAGTGTCAAGAATTGGTAGTTTATAATATGTTTGCGAGTATGAAACAAAATGTAAATAGTTTCTGTGGGCATGCTGCGGGCAGCAAAGTGGTGCAGTTAGTGGAGCAAGTGCATTACAGCTCTAACAACCGGTTAGAGCTCTAACAACCGGTTTTGACCTTCAGTACTTCCTGGTGTAGTTTGTTCTCCACAGTTTTTGGGTCAAATCTGGACGCTGTGGCTTCTTGCCATAGAAGGTTGATTGGCCACTAAATTGCCCCCAGTGGGGGATAAGATTTTGTGATAGGTAATGGGAATATGAGGAGAATTAAGTGGTTTGGAGACTAGTGTAAATAGGTGCTTGATGGTTGGCATGGACTTGGTATTGTAACTCTCTGTGACTGTCATTTACGTTTTTCCATGATGTACCCAAGAATGCAATTCTTGCCATTCAATCTAAATTTGATATTCATGAAGCAAATGATCAAATTTGCTTGATTATGCCCTTTACTATTGACCTGCTTGATGTTGTATAGTCTATGACGTCCTACATTTGTTTTTGTTTACTGTTCTTTCATTCAACTGCTATTAATGCTTTTTTTGTCTGGATGCACATCTAGTAAAAGTCTAGTTTTATTTACAACTACTCGCAACTGAGAATGAACAAGATTAAAAGGTTGGAGAAGTGATCTGCCTTGCACAGTTCACAGGACTAATTTTGCAGATGATTAAATATGATTGATGGGCATTGATAAATTCTTTATGGTTCTAAAACCAGTCGACTGTGATTCTAAGTATGCCGCCAACAGCTGGAAATGCGGTTTTGAATGTTCTGCATGCTGTTGTCTTAATGTAAATCGTTTGCCTCTTACGTTGATTAATCCACGATGCTATAAAACATATTGAAATGAGTTGGCAGAATGAAGTGATGTGTTTGAGCTTATTTTGGAACATGTGTGCAGCTAAGGTTTAAGTAATGGATGCTTTTGGACGATCAGCTGATTAATAGAGGACCATGTACATAGTAGTCTACCATTTATGTAGATATTTTCTCGAGAATCAAAACAACAATTTCAAAGTTCACAAATGCCCCAACCTGGAGACTGCGGTTAAAGCAAAAGATGAGAGTTGCAGAGTACAGAAGAATGTTGAAATAATTGACAAATAAATATCTGCATATGTGAATTTGGAGGGAAAATAAGGAGCTGACATACTCCTTGGAAAATAAGTTTGAAGTTGAGGAATCTGGGATTTCATATACATATACATGAGAGAGAGAGAGGTCCCATTTTATTCTCCCAATATTCCCACCACGTCCTTCTTGATGTCCAGGGCACTCACTCTTGCTTCTCTTCAGGACTTCAACTATTTTGTCATTATTTAGACATATAATATTAGTTCTGGAGCTGAATGACCATGGGAGAGCCTGAGGGCTATTTCGTCTTGTCCATGATAATTTTATTTCATGAAATTTATTATCTTGCTTTCGATCTTAGCAATTTTATGAGCTGTGTTGCCAGATTTAAAAAAATGTTTCACAATGCTGCCTGTTTTAAGCTAACAGCCATGCCATATGTGAAGATTTTTGTGATCTTAAACTTGCCTCAACATTTATTTTGCAACTGAAATTAGTAATGTTTTCTTGCTGTTTTAGGCCCATTTCATCATGGATGAAGAAAACCCAGAATTTGCAACCCCAGAAGAAAAAATTAAATATTGGAAAGACTTGGCCCTGAAATATAAGAAAAGGTTGGTATTAGTTGCTCATCTGAACATAAATGTCTGAATTGTTGAACATTGTCTGGCAGTCAAATTATTATTGTTTGTGGCTTGTAAACATCTTCCCAAATGCACAATGATATGATAAATTTTGGAGTTAGGTTTTTTTCTGAAGCTATTGAAACAATGATATATCTCCTAGTATTGGTCTTGTAATAAAATAGTATTTTGAAGATTGTCAGCATGCAAAATCTGTGGGATGAGAGAAATATGCGTCTGAATGTTTGCATTTACATTAAATATCCCATGGCTTTAGGAGAAGGAAATTTGCTAATTTTGTTTAGGATGTGATCTTTATGTTTGGGTGAAACTTTTTCTTTTGAATATGAGTACTGAGAAAATAATTGCCTTTGAAATACTATTAATTTAATTTAGTTTAAAGATACAGCATGGAAACAGGCCCTTCGGCACACTGGGTCCAAGCTCACCAGCAATCACCTGCACACTAGTTCTATCCTACACACTAGGGACAATTTACAGAAGCCAATTAACCTGTAAACCTGCACTTCTTTGGAATGTGGGAGGAAACCAGAGTACCTGGAGAAAACCCATGCAGTCACGGAGAATGGGAAAACTCAATACAGACAGCACCTGTAGTCAGGATTGAACCTGGGTCTCTGGTGCTGTAGAGCAGCAACTCTACGGCTGTGCCACTGCCGTATAAGTATTGATTAGTTTTGGATAAATAGGATGCCTAAAAATGTTTCTTGAATTCATATACATTCAAATTTACACACATATATTCAGGAAAATGTGGGTCATTAGTTTTGCGTTATTGGATGTAACGGAATCTGAGTACAGTTGAGGTGCAACTTTGAATGTTCTTCACATCTCCATATCCAGTGCAAGAAAAAGGTTAATAAAATTTCACAAAACGATGAACAATTTCCCTATCTGAAACTGTCAATTGTATTTGCACCATAATTTTTAAAATTTTAATTTTATGATTCCATGCAGTTTGAGTACAGACTGTGAGAGAATGAGATTGTTTAAATCTGGTTACATCGAGCAAAATGTGTTACTTTTTGCTTTGGGAGTGAAAACTGGACAGAGTTGAAAGGAGAGATTTGGAAAACTGGAACAGTTTCCATAATTTTGAATATTGCTTTTGTTAAAGGGCAAGTAGAGTGGCTATTTTGCACATGAGATAGAATAGTTATTTACTTTAATTGATTTGTGTTGAAGGTAGGTGAAGAGAGCGTCTTGAATATTGAGGTGCAGTCAGTATGTGAGTTGCAATGACATCTAAAGCTCAAAGATGAATTGTTTATCAGCTGCAGGTTTGGTGCATTGTGCCCCTTAATAAAGTTTTGCAAAAGCGTATTTAAACATTAGTCTAAAAAAAGCATGGCATTTCTAAATTCTGCTTCTGGAATGAAAAGAAAAATTAAATTTCTGAAAGACTGATTTTCCACCAGAAAAATAAATAAATATCGTTAATTAAGCCCCTTCAGGGGCTTGAACTGCAAGTCATGTTTCCCATGAGGCAAGGAAAGCAATTATTAAATTATTTGAACTTTGAGATGGAAGGGAGGCCTCTAACATGTGAGGAAGATGGAGTTAGATACTCTTTGCTTCAGGGAATACCAAGGTACTGAACCTACCATGTTCAACAATGAAATAGGATGTGAGGATAAGATAAGTATAAGAAAATAACTGGAGATGCTGGTACAAATCGAAGGTATTTATTCACAAAATGCTGGAGTAACTCAGCAGGTCAGGCAGCATCTCGGGAGAGAAGGAATGGGCGACGTTTCGGGTCGAGACCCTTCTTCAGTCTGAAGAAGGGTCTCGACCCGAAACGTCGCCCATTCCTTCTCTCCCGAGATGCTGCCTGACCTGCTGAGTTACTCCAGCACTTTGTGAATAAATAGGATGTGAGGATGTTCTCTACCTGGACAAAATGCTGTCCATGAAACATTTTGTATAAATTAACTATCAACATTATTAATTAATTATTTATTAAATGGGCCAGTTCCTTTTTAACAACCTTTTTACATCTATATAGTATACTTTTTAATGTTAAATCTACTTTCCCACCTTTTCCCAAAAATGCTGTTGCTTATCGATTTACCATTGTTATTGTAGATAAAACTGTCAAGAATCTGAACTAGGATTTTTCCAGAAACATTACTTTTCATTTAATTAATTGGTATAATTTTGTGTGAATGGATTTGATGTATCAGCTAAAGGACCTGGATTCCTTGGATTATCATTGAGGAAATATTTAAGATGGCGTTGTTATTTTTCAGTATATATTTTTTTATTTGTAAAATTTTCTGAAAGTTTCAATTAGCATGACTCAAAGTTTTGCATTTTAATTTTGTTTACACAGTTCCCTATAAATGAATCTCTTGTGACTTTATGATGCACTTGAATGAGCATGTGATAGATAGTACGGTTGTGCAATTGTTTATTTGTAAACTGCAAATTTTGCTAGCGTCACTATAACACTGTGGTGAGGACTGTCTGTTATCATGCTGTGAGCATAATTTTAATTGTAGTACCTGAGCTTCAGCTTAAAATTTTCTCCTTTTTCAGACAAATTTAACAAAAGTCATTCAATATCCTCCAATAAATGAAATGCTTTAAATGGGATTCCATCATAAATATACTTTTCAAGTGCTTATGTGTAACTAGCTTTTTGTGCATTTTAAACATAGTGAAATTTATTAACTGAAAAACATAATCAATTGTGGCACAAAAGACTGCAAATGCTGGAAGCTTGAGCAAAAACAGACTGCTGGAAGAACTCAGCGGGTTAGGCATCATCTGTGAAATGTACAGACAGTGTTTTCGTGTTGGGACCCTTCTTCAGACTGCTGTAATAGAGGGGAGAAAGCTGCTGAAGAGAGGGAGGCGTGGGGCAAAGACTGGCAAGTGATAGGTGGGTGCAGATGAGGAGGAGTGATTGTTGTATGGGTGGAGCTAGTAACAAAGGCTGGTGGTGAAATGAAAACAAGGATGCTAGATAAGAAAGGCAGCCGAATGAAATGTGAAGCCGTGGGAGGGGAAAGTGTGGGAATTAAAGGGGAAGTATGGTTCTTGGAGTAGGGAGGGGAGGGAGATAAACGGGAGGATGGGAAAGCTGGAGGATGGGGCGGATGTTCGGCAACTGGTAGGGTTTGAATGCCATCACCTCCTACAAGGCAAAACCAGGAGGCAGCTCAGGCGACAGCAAAGCATCACTCCCTGACGAGCTCAGTGTGTTCTACGCACACTTTGATAGGGAGGACACTGATGTGCCTTCTCGAGCCCCAGGATGCCCTGATGGTATTACAGTCATAGTCACAGAGAACGACGTCAGAAGATCCTTCAGGGGGGTGAACCCTTGGAAAGCACCTGGACCTGATGGTGTACCCGGTCAAGTTCTCACCCCTGCCTGGGGTGGGATGCAGACCAACTGGCTGAAGTTTTTGCGGACATTTTCAACCTCTCATTACTGAAGTCTGAGGTTCCCACCTGCTTTCAGAGGGCATCAATAATACTGGTGCCCAAGAAGAGTAAGGTGACGTGCCTCAATGACTATCGACCAGTGGCACTAACGTCTGTGGTGATGAAGTGCTTTGAGAGTTTAGTTATGGTGCATATCAATTCCTACCTGAACAAGAACCTCGACCCTTTACAGTTTGCCTACCGTCATAACAGGTCAATGGAGGTTGCGATCTCACTGGCTCTCCACTCCGCACTGGACCACTTGGACTTACGTCAGGCTGTTGTTTATAGACTACAATTCGCGTTCAATACCATCATCCCCTCCAAGCTGGTTACCCAGCTCACGGAACTGGGTTTCTGCGCATCCCTCTGCAATTGGATCCTCAACTTCCTCATCCACAGACCACAGTCTGTTCAAAATGGCAGAAATACTTCTTCCTCATTTACAATCAGTGCGGGAGCACCTCAAGGCTGCGTGCTCAGTCCCCTGCTCTACTCGCTCCATACTCATGACTGTGTAGCTGGACATAGTGCAAACTCCATCTTCAAGTTCGCCGAAGATACCACCGTTGGACGAATTACAGATGGTGATGAGTCAGAGTATAGAAGTGAGATCGACCGATTGACCAAATGGTGCCAGCACAACAACCAAGCTCTCGATATAGGTAAAACCAATGAACTGATTGTGGACTTTGGAAGAGGAAGGATGAGGACCCAACATCCTGTATGGTGGAGAGAGTCAAAAACTTCACATTTCTGGGCGTGCATATCTCTGAAGATCTTTCCTGGACCCAGCACATTGATGCAATTATAAATAAAGCACATCAACGCCTCTACTTCCTGAGAAGATTACGGAGGTATGTCAAAGAGGATTCTCTTGAACTTCTACAGTAGAGAGCATATTGATGTTGCATCATGGCCTGGTTCGGCAACTTGAACGTCCAGGAGTGGAAAAGACTGCAAAATGTGGTGAACACTGCCCAGTGCATCATCGGCTCTGACCTCCCCACCATCGAAGGGATTTATCGGAGTTGCTGCCTCAAAAAGGCAGCCAGCATCATCAGAGACCCACACCACCCTGGCGACACACTTATTTCACCCCTGCCATCGGGAAGAACGTACAGGAGCCTGAAAACTGTAATGTCCAGGTTCAGGAACAGCTTCTTCCCTACAGCCATCAGGCTATTAAATACTACAACCTCAAATAGGCTCTGAACTACAACAGATTATTATTATTATTATTATTATTATTATTATTGCACTATTATTGTTTTTTTTTTTTGAGTGTGTGTGTGTGTGTATATATATATATATATATATATAATTTATATATATATATATATATATATATATATAGATGTGTGTGTGTGTGTATGTATATATATATATATATATATATAGATGTGTGTGTGTATGTATATATATATATATATATATGTGTGTGTATATGTATATATATACACACTGAACGTTTTTTATCTCGTTTATCATATTGTTTACAGTGTACTATGTTTTCATATTCTGTTGTCTTGCAGCAAGTAAGAATTTCATTGTTCTATCTGGGACATATGACAATAAAACACTCTTGACCCTGTCAGTTTATTTTGACTAGTGTCTGCTGTTTTATTCTGACTTTTTGAACTTATGATTCAGTTTTCAGGAAACACGGGAGGAGCTGGAAGAATTCCAAGAAGGAAGCAGGGAGCTTGAAGCCGAGTTGGAAGCACAATTGGAGCAGGCAGAACACAGAAATAGAGATTTAGTATCTGACAACCAAAGACTAAAGCTAGATTTGGAGGTATTAAAGGTAAACTGAATTTCTCAACCGCATCAATATTTAGCTGGTGTTCATATTATCATTCATGTTCTAGCTTGTAACAGGAGACTAGATTGCAATATTTGGACAATCCATAAAACTATTTAAACTTAAATAAATAGTTTTATTTCTAAATGTAATTTCTTCATTCTTTTGATGCTCGACTTTCTTTGGCACAAGAGTAAAAATGGAATTAATGTAGGATGTGCAAATGCATGGTTGATGGTCAGCATGGAATCAGTGAGCCGAAGTGCCTGTACTGCACCCCTTCTACTCCATGACTAAAGACCATTATAGATAGTTTGGTCTTGTAGGTAGATCAGGCCTAACTAATAGTTGTGTAAAGTAAAATATATATTCTGTTTCCTTACTTTTCCCTTCATGATTGCTGTTCACTGCTGGAAGTATTCCAATGCTATAAATATTATACCAGAGTTCCTTTGCAGCAGCTAAAAACTGCTGAGACTATTTTTCAACCCTTCAGAAACACTTGTTGAAAAATGACTTAATAGGTCAAAATATAAACATTCACAGTGCATGATCTAATTTCACAATTTTTTTTAGGAATTGGAGTAGTATTAGATGCCAGCATTAGACAATAGACAATAAGTGCAGGGGTAGGCCATTCCGCCCTTCGAGCCAGCACCACCATTCAATGTGATCATGGCTGATCATTCTCAATCAGTACCCAGTTCCTGCCTTCTCCCCATACCCCCTGACTCCGCTATCCTTAAGAGCTCTATCTAGCATTATTGCTCTGAAATGATTGCTGCCCTGTTTTGTTCTTGCAACTAGAATTAGAATTATACAGTAGTATGGCACAACATTTGGGATTGAGTTGATGTCATAATTTAACCCATCACACCTAGTCTTACCAATCTAATTTTCTTGCTCTATCTCCTAAACTCTAATTTTCTAGCCTTCAATTTTTTAATCAATTTTTTTCTGTATCTACTCTTGAACCAGCTTCCATAACCTGTTATAGGTTTACAATTACCAGCTAGGTCACCTTTAGTTATTTTGCCAATCACCATAAATCGTTGCATTCTACTTTTTGAAGCTTATGCTGCTGGCAACTCTTTAAGGAATTTTATCAAAAAGAGATACCAAACCCAACAACTTTAATCTTTGAGCATAATTAAGGTCCCTTCGTTGTGGCATTCTTCTTCTTTGGCTCCTTATTGCTTTAACCTTCATCAATACACTAAAGTTTGGTGTATAGATTAACAGCAGTATTCAACTACTGCCCAAACAATGCTTTGTATGGAGACAAAAATGGACACAAAGTGACTGAATAAGTGTTCACCCATACATGTTCTCCAGAGATGCTGCCTGATCACTGAGCTACTCCAGCACTTTGTGTCTTTTTGTGTAAACCAGCATCTGCAATTCCATGTTTCGACCTTATATGGAGTCATTTTCTTTTGTTGTTTTCTCAATTAATACAGTCAGCAGTCCTATATGTCAGCCTAAAATCTGCTCTCTCAACATCCTTGTTGTTTATGATTTGTTTATTTGGGCACTTCCCGCAGCCCCATTCAAAATATATTTTTAATATGACCTTACCAATTCCTTCTGGTAAAAGCGATTGTTTTCAGTTTGTTTGAATTTCACGTGCCTGACAGTCATACTAGGCTGCATGTGCCTTCTTGAAGTCCATTCTCATTATTGTTTTCTAAATTTGAGTTTGTTTCATCTCCAAGCTTTGAAATTAATGTCCTGTGTACTTATGTTCAGATCATTAATATATATTGAAAAGGCCAGTGGTCTTTATACCTTATCCCCAGAGGACACATCTGTAAGCTTTCCCTCGGTCTGGAGAAATAAATTATTCACTGCTACTCTGCTTTTTATCCCATAGCTAATTTTATATTCATGCTGGCGGTATAATCTCATAGGCTTTTATTTTTCTAACAATTCATTTCACTTTTGAATTTTATTCTAAATGGTGAGTGCAGCATTTTCTCCCACTGCACATCTGTGTAGGTTGTCTTGAGATTGCCACTGTTCTGGCAGCAGTGGGCTTTCAATATATACCACTATGAATAGGATTAAGACCAAATTTATTTCATTTTTTGCAGCCAGAAAAAGAAAAGAAAAAACACTTGCCTTCAAGTCAGGGCTTGTTCTGAATTTTGGTCCCAGAGGTGAAAATCCTAATATGTTTTCATCCTCTGCCACCAAGTCTTCTTTACACTGAAAGGAAAAGTACAGAAGCAGATATGTACATTCAAAGTACAATCGTTGCGATGAACAAGTTTGATCATTTAGGATTTGAAATTATTTGAATGCTAACCAAGATTAATTTAACAGCTATTTCCTGGAATTAATATGGATCCTTCGTTCACCATTTGATTACACTTGCCATCATTTCATAAAATAGTGTCCAGGCTGTGTTGAATTTTAATTGTCCTGTGGTGAGTACATACTATGAGATCAAACGTGTCTTTATTTAAAGCAAATCAAAATAATATTAATGTAAATAATATATATTTTTGTTTTGTCATTTAGGAAAAGCTTGAACAGCAGTATGCACAGAGTTATAAGCAGATATCTATGTTAGAAGATGACTTGGGTCAAACCAGAGGCATCAAAGATCAACTGAATAAATACGTTAGGGAACTGGAGCAAGCAAATGATGATTTAGAAAGAGCTAAAAGGTAACAACTTGGTTTCCTATGGTTTATTTGGGTAAAGTAGGACTAATTTAATTTATTTTGTTTGTGATCACGTGAAGATGATTTTGTTTGAAACTCCATTCCAGTCTCTTATGTCTCTCAATCTTTTTTCTGCACCAGGACAGTTAAAGGATTATGATAGCAAGATTTCCTGCTACATTCTAAAAACAATATTAAATAATTTTTGACAGTATTGCACGGAATCACATATGTTGTATGTGATTTTTGGCGTGTGTAGAAATGACCTTCGTAAATTGGAGTTCTTGGCCCATCTTTTAGGTTACATACCATTCCCCCCATCTTATAGAGTCCACACCGATTAACAAATGCCAAAGTGAATGCATTGCAGTGATAGAGTTGTATCTGGTATCTTCATGCTCTGTCGTTTACTAATTTAGGCAGTGAAATTAAACGATGTGGAATGAAACATAAATAATGTAAAATAAAATGAGTGTATTAGCATCAAATTAGAGGGGACATAGGTTTTATGATGTTAGGCTGCAATAAGAAACATTACAAATAGTTTAGTTTGAGAATTTGTTGCATTGGTTCTTCAGAGGTTAATGAGTGAATGGTATAACTGTGTCTCCTTTGGTCTTGACTTTTGAAACATAGAGCCATTGGCACCATTCATTCTCATCAAGCATTATGAGCCTTCCCTAGTGGGTAGTAGCAATTTAAATAGTTAAAAAATATGTATTAGTTTTTTTAATTCATTTCTGCCAAGTAATCATAAGCGGATACAAAACTAATTAAATAGTAAAGAATTGTTCATTAATCATACCAATCCAATTATGTCAATTATAACCGAACACAAAAGCTAAAGGACTAATCCAGTGGTTGAGAACTGCATATTGAATTTTTTTAATAATGATTGTGATATGTTACATATATTCTATCAACCTGCAGTTACTCGTAACCTGCACCATTTTTTAAAATTGAAATGTATACAATTTTCATCTGTCAGAAGAATCCTTCAAACTTCCAGCATTGATAAGAGTGTGGATGACATGTTTGATAACATGTTCAAAACAAAAACAATTGGAACAATTTGCCGTCGGAATGAAACTCCACATCTTTGCTTTTTTTGGTTTCCAGGCTTGTAAGATCATAATTCATATCAATAATGTCCTTGCAGTATATAAAAAACAAGAGTAGCAATATCCCAATTAGTGGGGTAACCCCGTCTATCACTGAGTTGTGATAGACTTTTCTTTTATCAAATTGATAATGCTGAACCTGGTAATTAAACAGTTTTCTATGCATTTCTGGCCATTGGTTTCAGTGCTTTTGTCCTTGTGTTCTGCAGCAGGCAATGGAAATAACTAGTTTGAGACTGCCTGACAGCGGCTCATCTGTCCAAAACCAAAGTAACTAGTCCTATGATTTATCTTGGCTTCTATAATAGTGTGGTGAATGTATGCGTCATTGTGACCTGTTTAGGATCAGGCTGTTTTGAAGAAATTATATATTTAAATGTGGAAAACTTCCATCCGAAAGAGCCATATGTCGTCATTTGAACTAAAGAAAACAAAAAATATTACTCGTGCTTTAAAGAGAAAATAATTGCAACATTTAATTTAACAATTGTGTTTGCAAAGATGTTAAAATCAGAATGTTAAGAAGCTATTCAGATTTTAAAATATGTAGGTAACAAATTCAAAGCATCCACAAATACTTGTCAGCTAGAATGAAGGTGATTTAGCAAGCTACCTTTATCACATCCTACTATACAGCCAAGGGAAATTTAAATTGTTTTGTTTTCCGTCACTGTCTTTCCTCTTGGTGATTCCAAACTCATTGTCTGGGAACTCCATCTCTTGATCTCCTAAATTTCTGTTCCCCTGACTTCTGTTTCTGGCACTCACAATGGCTGATTTTGTTATGTTATTACTTCACCTCTTCTTTACAATTCTGCTAGCATTGTATCCACCTGGAAAACAATGCCATTGCCCTCACAAACCACTGCCTTTTCTCTAACTTCCCATTTCCAACCAAATTGCACTTGTTTCCTATACTCAAATCCTGGTTATGGTTTATTATTGCCACATGTACTAAGATGTGGTGAAAAACTTTGTTTTGCATGTTATCCAAGTAAATTACTCCATACACGAGTACATCAGGTTGTGAAAAAGAGAATATAAACATTGCGGTATACAGTGTTACAGCTACAGAGAAAGTATAGCTTAAAAACCAGTGGAGAAGAGTGAATGTGAGTGGAGTGTGAGTGCTGTTTTCCTGACTCAATGTGAAGTATAGTTGGAGTTGATGGGGGAGGTTGAGAGGCTGGTTTTCATGCGGGACAGGGATGCATTCACTGGGGCGGCACAGTGGTGCAATTGGTAGAGCCGCTGTCTCACAGCGCCAGTGACCTGGGTTCAATCCTGACCTCGGGATCTGTCTGTGTGGAGTTTGCACATTCACCCTTTGTGTGGGTTTCCTCCGGGTGCTCCAGTTTCCTCCCCCATCCCAAAGATGCACGGGTTGGCCTGGCCATCCGCGAGTCACGGCGCCAGGCGGAAGAGGGCTCTGCCCGAACAGGCTGCCTACCCATTTTCCAAGGTTACGTCCGCACCCGGGTGGTAATAGAAAGTGGCTATGCGCTGCCCACGGGTACCCTGGGGGATTTCCGGGACCGCTGGGCACCGCGTGGGATGGAATGCATCCTCAACAAGGATGGTGATATCGTTGTATAGGAGTTTATGTAGTATATTTGGTCGACTTGTATTATGGTGGTGGGTTTTGTTTTGATTTATTTTTTACTGTAAATATTATTGTTCATAATTGATTAAATTCTTTTTAGTTAAAAAAAACCACGTGCGGGTTTATAGTTTAATTGGGCTCTGTAAATCGCCCCTAGTGTGTAGGGAGTGGATGCAAAAGCAGAATAGCAGAGGACAAATGTGCCAACACATGGAAACAAAGACAGTTTTTTCTGCACACCTTTCTCATCTGGAAATATCTTATCAATAATGCATTGTTCCACTCAGAATTCTGACCTATTTTCTTAAAGTACTAGAGAACATCTAACGTATGTTGCCAGAATCGACTAATGATCAGAACATTTGGGGTTCAATTGGAGTACTTCATCAAGTAGGTTCTAGGAATTCACGAGGATAATTGATTATCAACTTCTCAAAGGCAATGAGGAATGGGCAATAAATGTTGGCTTTGGCTGAACCAGATAGATTCCTTGTGAATTTTCACCTCATTGTTCAAAAATATTTTTATTTGTTTTAAATGTTTCATAAAGTTAGTTTCATGTTTATTATTTCAAACTGATGTGGAACAGTGAAACACTTTTTAAATTAAAAATTGAGAGATGCCTTTCGGCCCATCAAGTCCATGCCGATCATTGATCACCATTCACACTAATTCTATGTTATCACTTTTCCTCATCCACTCCCTCCACACAAGAGGTAATTTACGGAGACCAATTAACTTAGAAACCCTATCATCTTTGGGATGTGGGAGAAAACTCGAGCATCTGGAGGAAACCCCTGAACTGATTATTGCTTTAATGAACTGGATGATTCCGCAGAAATGAAAATGCGCCTTATAATTTGGCAATCAGTGCTTTCAAATTAAAATGCAAGGAGTCTTAGTTTCTGAAAATTATATGGAATTAATTCTCAAATCAAAAACGAGATTTGTTGTGTGGACTTTTTATTATTTCATTAAATTTCATTTCATCCTATATTTAAAGGGGACATTCTAACAAAATGAGCCCTGACATGTAACATAATCAAGGACCACTTATATCCTGCTCATTCCCTCTTCTGTTGGGCAAAAGGTACAAAAGCTTGCATGCGCATACCACCAGATTCAAGAACGGCTTCTTCCCAGCTGTTATCAAACTATTAAATGAACCTCCCGTAAGCTAACAGTGCACTCCAGATCTCCCAAACCACCTCATTGCTGTCCTTGTCCTTTTCTTTTTAATCTGCACTTTCTCAAGAGCTGTAGCAGTATATTCTGCACACCTATTTATTTTTTTCTCTTTGCACTACCTGTTGTATTGCTTTAATGTACTTCTAAGTTTCTCACTGTAGCTCAGTACATGTGTCAACAATAAACCAATACCAATGTTAATAACTGTACCTTTGTTTAATGTTAGGGCTACCATAGTATCTCTGGAGGATTTTGAACAACGGTTGAATCAAGCAATTGAAAGAAATGCATTTTTAGAAAGTGAACTTGATGAGAAGGAATCGCTTCTTGTTTCCGTTCAGAGGTTAAAAGATGAAGCACGAGGTGAGTTTATTTTTATTGACAATATTGTCGTTGTGCAGGTTTGTTCTGTGCTCATGGAGATGATATACACAAGCCTTTTCTACCTTTGCTATTCCTGCAAAGGGTTGTGATTACATATATGCATTACACAATGTTTATATAATTCTTTAGCTTTTCATCATATGCTTTTTATCAGTGAAAGAATCACTATTGAACTACTGTTTTAAATGTAATTAATTTTTACTCAAGAATAAGTCTGTATAACTACTGTTATTTCTGAAATGATGATGTAGATTGTTAAATCAAATTTGAATTTATTTCTTATTGGCTGCTCTCCAGCTCCTGATCTCTCCTGCTTGATCATCCTCAACGCAGTTGTTAACCACTCACATTAGATTATAATATCTCACGCCTGGAGCTCTAATGCCCCGTGGGAAACATGCGCTGGTTGTATTTGGCAGTGCAGCTGCTGGACATCAATGTTAACTCTGCCTGTTCCTTCAGCACTTTGTTTTTTGCTTTTAATTCAATGGGGGATTGGCAACAAGATTTTTGTGGGGGGGGGGGGTTTAGAAAGGGCAGATAGGCGAGACCAAGAAAGGAAGAGCAGGAATAATTGGGTTAACATATGATGAGCGTTTGACGGCACTGGGCCTGTATTCGCTGGAGTTTAGAAGGATTAGGGGGGGACCTCATTGAAATTTAACGAGTAGCAAAGGCCTGGATAGAGTGGATGTGGAGAGGATGTTTTCACTAGTGGCAGAGTCTAGGACCAGAGGCCACAGCCTTAGAATAATAGGATGTTCCTTTAGAAAGGAGATGAGGAGGAATTTATTTAGTCAGAGGGTGGTGAATCTGTGGAATTCATTGTCACAGTTGACCGTGGAGGCCAAGGCAACGGATATTTTTAAGGCAGAGATTGGGTCAGTGGTTATGGGGAGAAGGCAGAAGAATGGGATTGAGAGAGAAATATAAATCAGCTATGATTGAATGGTGGAGTAGACTTGATGGGTAGATTGGCCTAATTCTAATCCTATAATGTATGAACATGAAAGAAACAAACTAATGTGCTTTCCCCAAGATACTTTGTTTTATCATTCATAATATGCACAAAGCCAAGCTTACCTAACATTCAGTTCTGAATACGAACCCAAATTCCTTGTTTGAGGGAAGCACATTACATTGTAACTGATCCAAAGTGCTGTTACGAACAGTGTGTTTGGAATGTATTTGTTAGTATAGTGCATAAGTTTGGTCATGTGGTACTATACTAAACATTATTCTTAACTAAGTGAAAGGAAAAAATATATATTCACAACTATTATTCTTTAGTGCAACAAATCTTTGCTCAACTGCAGTATTGTGAATATGTTTTTAGATCTGCGACAAGAGTTAGCAGTAAGGGAAAGGCAGGAAATAACAAGAAAATCTGCCCCGAGTTCGCCAACACTGGAGTGCGAGAAGATGGATACGGCTGTTCAAGCCTCCCTATCTCTCCCAGCGACGCCTGTGGGAAGAACAGCAGACAATGGGTTTGCTTCGCCCAGAGGTGTGTGACACACGTTTTCTGATGATTACCAGATTTTCTTTTAAGTTTGTATTGATTGCTTGTTATGTTTACAGTAAACTGGCAAATGTCTAAGATGGCCACCAATTTGACTTGGTCAGGTTTTGATAAAATGGAATTGTTCAATTAATCATCCATTTGGTACTGATCATTGACCAGGTGCCCAAATTGAAGTCAGATGCCCAAATTGAATGTGGAATGATTACATGATGAGGTGACTTAAATGTTACTATTTAAGAATCTCAGAATTGTAAAGGCATGTTCCGATGGCTATAATGCAATGACATCCTAGGCGTAGTGTTTACCCATGTCCAAACTATTCCAAGTTTTACGCGTTGTACTTTACATGATTGAATATAATGTTAATTGCCCGACTTTGCAAGCATATAAATTTGATATGGGTTGAACTCGTGACTCATAGTAAGTAACCAAATAACCATTTTATTTAAATGCATATTTATTTACCTTGGGTGTGTTGACACTTAAAACAATGTTCAGTGTGTATTGAGGGAGATTGACCAGAGTTTGGAAAATGCATTGATTTTTACTTAATGATTTGATTACTCATGAACAGTCAACTTTAAGGCAGAGCATGTTATCAATCCCTGTTTTGAATTATTCTGGATAGGGCTTCAGATTTAGATACAATTGATTGGTCACCTAGGTACAAATTGCACCCAAGTGTTTATTCTCAAGTTTCCAGTCGAACTCATTCACTTATTTCGAAATCCCAAATCCACCATGAACCAGCACTTTAGGGAATTAGTTTTTAAAATAAAATATAATTATGGAGAAACTCACCTTTACTCTAGGTTTCATTTTTGACTTGCAGAAAATATAAGAGCATATTTGAAAACAAAGTAATAAAGGTGATTGGACCTTAAGATTTTTTTTTCTGCTGTACAAGCCAAAATATTTTATGTAAAACTGAAATTTCACACAGTGGGTACTATGACTGGTGGGCAGGGTGTGGTTACAGTGTGCAAAGTCAAATCCTTTAAATTCTGTACATGCCACACTGATCTTTTGTGTCAATGACTGGATTTGATCAAAAACCTAAATGTGGTAATAGGACACTTCCTTCAGTTAGATTCTTGCTGTCTTTAAACAGGTGTGCTCGCTGATGGAATACTATGGGCATTCATCGTGATGTGTTGGAAGGAACTGCAGATGCTGACGTTACAGCGGGACAGGCAGCATCTCTGGAGAGAAGGAATGGGTGATGTTTCGGATCGAGACCCTTCTTCAGAGCCACCCATTCCTGCTCTCCAGAGATGCTGCCTGTACATGGCGGATTTGAGTTAGTCCGTCATTTAGTGTCTATCTTACGCCTGCAGAGTGATGGTTGATATAACGTGCGCAACATTCTCTGCAGATAAGACCTGTGTACAACCAAGCTTTGTCTCCCAGTAACATAAAATGATTTGTGAATTTTATTTGTAGTCATCTGTTGTTTATGATGAAGATGGTGAGTGTAGGTGTGCTGTACTGTATCTGCATCTTCCCAAATATGTGCATTGTCCGTAATTAAGCTGTTTGTTTTCCAGCAGTACCAAATGGCTATGGCACGTCTCCTTTAACTCCATCAGCCAGAATATCTGCACTAAATATTGTTGGTGATCTTTTAAGAAAAGTCGGGGTGAGTATCCATTCTCATTATTTTCTTTACAATATAGAAGTGCTATCCATTAGCCAAAGCATACAAATATATATTTTTTCTATAATTTCTGTTTAATCCTTGTTGTATTCTTTATTAGAATTTGTCCATTGGTTTGAGTTTTAATTATTACAACTGTTTGCTAAGAAACCGTTAAGGTTCCATATTGCTATTCAACGAAGATCTATGTTCTGCTATCTTCAGCTGACTGTATTAAAGCAGGGTCAATTAATCATCTTGTTTCTGGGATACTGCCAGAAAATATATTATTTTATGTTTTTAATCACAGTTTATTTACTGTCTCAGGTTGACAGTTAATACATTTCATAAATAAATTATTAATTGTGATGTAATCCCTCAATTTACATCAGGAATATGATCCTGGAAAATGTAAATGAAAGTCCGTAAATCATGAAATACATTTTGGTGTAGTATTTTCCTATAGGAGTATTGTGAGCTATCCGTTATGGCAAAAAAAGGCACATTGGAGACACGTAGTCCGAAGAGTCAATGGTGTTATAATGGAAAATACATAAAATATTCAAAATTCTACAATTATGTATTCTTCTATTTTGCTTGGCTGTAAACTGTGTTTTATATTGCAAATTTTGTTTTTCTTAAAAGGAATTTATTTGCATGTGTTTTAAAATAATTTGAGGTGCTCTTTAAATGCAAGTGATCTGCCTGAATAAATAATTATCTTAATACTTGTATTCAAATAGAAGAATACTACAAATCCATTAATTCATGAATGTTTAGGATTTTGGTGCATATTTTTATGATAATTGGGAAGAGAGTAGTAATTTTAGACGAGGGATAAGTGTTGTCAGAAAACTCTGCACAATGTATAATGGCTTAGACAACTGTATCTGCATCTTCCCAAATATGTGCATTGTCCATAATTAAGCTGCTTGTTTTCGAGCTGTACCAAATGGCTATGGCCACCATTTGATTTGTTGAGTATGTACAATGTTAAAGGACAAAGGATTGCTATTATCCATGGACCTGTACCACACTGAAATTCATTGCTAGGAGAGATGAGATAAAAACAATTCTGCAGCCCAGAAAATATCTCTTCTGCTTTGCCACTTGGGAAGCTCTGTACTTAGAATATATTCTTTGTGCTATCTAATCTCTTTCCCCTCATTGTTCACTTCTGGAGTTGGGAGAACCTGGGATTATTTTAAGTTTGTCGTGAGTGCTTCTGTTCAAAGTCATCCCCTTCAAGAAATCTGTGCTTTTGTGGTGGGAGAGAGGGGGGAGCGTGGAGGGAAGCTGTTGAGTGTTTATTTAATGGAAAACAAGGGTTGTTTGTGGTAATTTTCATTTTGTGTCCCTGTTAATTAATGTATAAATCTTTTCAGGCCTTAGAATCAAAGTTAGCAGCTTGCAGGAATTTTGCGAAGGATCAAGCAACGCGGAAGTGTTACAGTTCAGGGAATGGCGTCAGCACCGCGATGGTCAACAGTGCAAAGTTTTCAAATTCAGGTCTCACAACGTACTTTGACAAAGGGTAGGTATTTACTATCTGTAATAAAGTGCTTAAATCCACGCTAAGATACAACGCATCATTTTATTGAAGCACTTACATCATAGGACCTGCAGTACATTACAGCTCCGAGCTGCTACATCTACTGCCTGACGTAGGCGAGTTCTTAAAATTATAAAGCACATACTAGGCGGGACTACTACTAACAAGCACTACGATTGGCTAGCATGCAATAGCCCATCTACACTCTCCATGAATGTATAGCCATTCTTGTCTGTAAAACCAACTTTTTCCTCAGGCTCTGCCACTCATGGATATATCAGCACAGAGTAGTGGCTAAAGAATCAGGGAAGGTATTAGATTTAAGGCAGTCTGTAATGCAGTGCCTGAAAGGGAGACAGAAACTGATTCAATTGTAACTCAAAATAAAAAATAAATTATAAGTTTGTATGGAAAGATAAATGTTAAAGTTTTTTCCTAGATTGATACCAACTTAGTACTTTGCCTTATACCTCTCTACATCCTCCTTGGAACTTTCTAAATAAAGTTTCTGATCCCTTTGCAATACTTCTTCCTGCTCCACAATTTCACTTGAAATAGTTATTTATCCAGGCCATGATAGAAAATAAGCAACCAACAAAAGCTTTTGACAAGAGATTAGTGTGCAAAATTAGACCACATGGTATTGGAGGTCGGTTATTGACATGGATAGAGAACTGGTTGGCAGACAGGAAGCAAAGTGTAGGAATTAATGGGTCCTTTTCAGAATGGCAAGCAGTGACTAGTGGGGTGCCACAACTCCAGTTATTTACAATATTTATTAACGATTTAGACGAGGGAATTAAATGTAGCATCTCCAAGTTTGCGGATGGCACAAAGCTGGGTGAGCAGGATGCTATGGGGCTGCAGGGTGAGTTGGATAGGTTGGGTGAGTGGGCAGATGCAGTATAATGTGGATAAATGTGAAGTTATTCACTGGTGGCAAGAACAGGAAGGCAGATTATTATCTGAATGGTGACCGATTATGAAAAGGGGAGGTCCAACGAGACCTGGGTGTCCTTGTACATCAGTCACTGAAAGTAAGCATGCAGGCACAGCAGGCAGTGAAGAAAGCTAATGGCATGTTGGCCTTTATTGCGAGAGGATTTAAGTTTAGGAGCAAGGAGGCCCTACTGCAGTTGTACAGGGCCCTGGTGAGACCACACTTGGAGTATTGTGTGCAGTTTTGGTCTTCTAATTCACTGGAATTTAGGATGAGAGGGGATCTTATACAAACATATACCATTCTTAAGGGATTGGACAGGCTAGATGCAGGAAAAATGTTCCCCATGTTGGGGGAGTCCAGAACCAGTGGTCACAGTTTAAGAATAAGGGGTAGGCCATTTAGGACTGAGAGTTGTGAATCTGTGGAATTCTCTGCCACAGAAGGCAGTGGAGGCCAATTCACTGGATGTTTTCAAGCTCTTAGGGCTAACGGAATCAAGGGATATGGGGAAAAAGCAGGAACCCTGGGGTACTGATTTTGGATGATCAGCCATGATCATATTGAATGCCTGATGGCCTACTCCTGCACCTATTTTCTGTGTTTCTATGTCTTTTTTAATTTGCCCTCTTTAAGGCCAGGATTGGTGTTATATCTGTCATCTGACAGAAATAGTGAGTGAATGTTTCTTAAAAGGAGCAATTAAAAATTTGCAATCTGTAAATTTGCAAATTTGCAATTTTAACAATAGGGTATTTTAGGAATGCATCCTTTTACTAGAATGAGTCAAGCCTCAAACGGGTCCCCAAATGGTCCTGTTACAATCAGAAAGATCTGTCTATTTTGAGTGAGACCTTGGAGGATTGAGTGTAGCTTTGTCATGGACCTGAAGCAGAAGTGAAACATTCGACAGGGAAGATCACCCCTGTCTGAAAATTTCCACATCTCCAGCCCCAACTTCAACTTCACGATGATTATGCTAACTTTCTCTTTAGTAAGATTATCCTGAAAGCTTCAAATGACTTGCTTAGTGAGCTTTACAGACACGGTGAAAATCAAAATAGAAAGAGCAGGAGCAGGTCAGACAGCATCTGAGGAAAGTCAGAATTAACATTTCAGGTCAAACACCCTTTATCAGAACTGCAAGGTTAGAAAACAAATTAATTTTAAATTTCAGTGCAGGGTCCGGAGGCTTGGACAGGACAAAGCTAATGTTTCTGATAGAATTGACGTGTTAAACTGTTAACAAAGCCATAGTATGGAGACGGTATTTGGAAGGAAAGAATGCAGCCAAAGGGACCTGTAAAGGTTCTGATATGCTGAGCTGTAAGAAATGTTCAGCAAGTCAGGCTATGCTAAGGACAGAGAAAACTGAGTCAGTATTAAATTACCTGAAGTTGCCGACATAAGGAACTGCAGTTGCTGGTTTACCAAATAAGACAATGCTGGGTCTGACAGCATCTCTGCAGAACATGGATACATGATGTTGTGGGTGAGGGCACTTTTTCAGACTGATAGTAGTAGGAAGAAGAGAGGTGGAGCCTAACAAAGATTGGCAAGTGATAGGTGGATACCGGTGACAGATGTTTTTGATTGGCAGGTGGTTGGGCAAAGGCCAAAGTTGAAAAGACAAAGTGTGAGGTAAATGTGAAGCCAGAGGAAGGAGTATATGTGGAAGGGGCTGAAGGTATTTTGAGAGAAAAGGAAAGGAAAAATAGATGCAAAGGCAGATGGGGCAGCAGAGGGAAGAGAGGGGTGAAAAGGGGGGGGGGGTTGTTTACCAAATCTGGAGAATTGAATGTTTATACCAAGGATAGACACAAAGTGCTGGAGTAACTCAGCAGGTCATACATATCTCATCAGAAAAAGGATGGGTGACATATTTAGGCTCAGGCCCCTTCTTCAGATTCAGCCTGACCCGCTGAGCTACTCCAGCATTTTGTGTCTACCTTTGTTATAAACCAGCATCTGCAGTTCTTTTTTTTTTACCTCCCCTCAGTGTTCATACCGTTGGGTTGTAAGTTGAATGTGAAGATGGTGCATTTGATATTGAGTCCAGAAGGCTGCCATGTGGCCAGATGGAAGATGCAGCGTTGATCCTCAGGCTTGCGTTGAACCTCATCATAACTGCACTGTGCTGTAGGGTAGGAGTGGGATGGCAAATTGGAGTGAAGGACAAGTGAAAGCTCAGGGCAGCTCCTGTGGACTGAATCTGTAGGGAGGAACTCCAGATGCTGGTTTAAATCAAAGATAGACACAAAAAGCTGGAGTAACTCAGCGGGACAGGCAGCATCTCTGGAGAGAAGGAATGGGTGACATTTCAGGTCGGGTCTGAAGAAGGGTCTCGGGCCCAAAAGTCATCCATTTCTCTCGAGATGCTGCCTGTCCCGCTGAGTTACTCCAGCATTTTGTGTCTATCCTGTAGACTGAACGCAGATGCTCTGCTACGTGGTCCACCAGTCTACATTTCTTGTTTCCTGTGCAGAAGGGACAGTCCAGTGTAGTGTATTCAGCACTGACAGAGTGGAGGATGCTGTAGCTGAATGGAATAGGCGGTCCCTGCACAGTGGGGTGGGAAGACGTTACAAAGATAAGTGTTGTGCCTCCTGTAATGCCATAGAAAGATGATGTGCGAGAGCGTGTGGTTGGTGAAGATTTAAAAGTGGATCATGGTGTTGCAAAGCAACTGGAATATTGAAAGCAGAAAGGCGAGGAAGATGAATGATGGTGTGATCTTGTTGAAGGGGTTGGCAAACTTCCCCTTTCAGTGCTCAGGCTTCCACTTTCACCCACTAGCTAGCTGCTGTTTTAGACTAAGCAGCTGGACTACACTGAAGCTAACACACCAACCCCACACATTTCCTGATAACCTTCCTCCTACAACTTAAAGCGTGCATCCATATGACATTTTTGTTAAACAATCCTCAACCCCACCAAACAGAAGATTTAACTAGAATTGCACTTTAATACTCCTTCACACAATATCCATGGAACAGATCTGACTTGGATATGTGGATTTAGAATCAGAATTAGTTTTCTATTTCTATAATCATTTTGTGGTTGATATTGCTGTCATAAAATGAAGGAAAAAAAATCCAGATATTGTATAGAGCAGTAATAGTTGGCTAAAATCTTTTAATCTACGTAGAGGAATATAAAGAATGTAAAAGGCATCTTAAGAAGGAAATTAGAAAAGCGAAAAAAAGATATGAGGCTGCTTTGGCAAGTAATGTAAAAGTAAACCCCAAGGGGTTCTACAGATATGTCAATAGCAAAAGGATAGTGAGGGATAAAATTGGTCCATTAGAGAGTCAGAGTGGACAGCTATGTGCTGAGCCGGAAGAAATGGGGGAGATATTAAACAATTTCTTTTCTTCGGTATTTACCGAGGAGAAGGATATTGAATTATGTGAGGTAAGCGAAACAAGTAGAGTAGTGATGGAAATTAGGAGGATTAAAGAAGAGGAGGTACGGACACTTTTGAAAAATATAAAAGTGGATAAGTCTCCAGGTCCTGATAGGATATTCGCTAGGACATTTGAGGGAAGTTAGTGCAGAAATAGCAGGGTCTATGACAGAAATATTTCAAACGTCATTAGAAACGGGGATGGTGCCGGAAGATTGGCGCATTGCGCATGTTGTGCCTTTGTTTAAAAAAGGTTCTAAAAGTAAACCTAGCAATTATAGACCTATTAGTTTGACGTCTGTGGTGGGAAAATTAATGGAAAAGATACTTAGGGACAATATATATAATTATTTGGATAATCAAGGCCTGATTAGAAACAGTTAACATGGATTTGTGCCTGGAAGGTCATGTTTGACTAATCTTCTTGAATTTTTTGAAGAGGTTACCAGGGAAATTGATAAGGGCAAGGCTGTGGATGTTGTCTATATGGACTTCAGTAAGGCATTTGACAAGGTTCCACATGGAAGGTTGATTAAGAAGGTTAAATCGTTGGGTATTAATAGTGAGGTTGCAAGATGGATTCAACAATGGCTGAATGGGAGATACCAGAGGGTAACGGTTGACAATTGTATGTCAGGTTGGAGGCCAGTGTCTAGTGGAGTACCCCAAGGATCTGTGTTGGGTCCACTGTTTGTCATTTACATTAATGATCTGGATGATGGTGTGGCAAATTGGATTAGTAAATATGCAGATGATACTAAGATAGGTGGTGTAGTTGATAGTGAGGTAGATTTTCAAAGTCTACAGAGAGACTTGGGCCTTTTGGAAGGGTGGGCTGAAAGATGGCAGATGGAGTTTAATGCTGATAAGTGTGAGGTGCTGCATTTTGGTAGGACAAATCAAAATAGGACGTACAGGGTAAATGGTAGGGAATTGAGGAATGCAGTGGAACAGAGGGATCTGGGAATAACTGTGCATTGTTCCCTGAAGGTGGAATCTCATGTGGATAGGGTGGTGAAGAAGGCGTTTGGTATGCTTGCCTTTATAAATCAGAGCATCGAGTATAGAAGTTGGGATGTAATGTTAAAATTGTACAGGGCATTGGTGAGGCCGAATCTGGAGTATGGTGTGCAGTTCTGGTCGCCAAATTATAGGAAGGATGTCGACAAAATGGAGAGGGTACAGAGGAGATTTACTAGAATGTTGCCTGGGTTTCAGCACTTAGGCTACAGAGAGAGGGTGAACAGGTTGGGTCTTTATTCTTTGGAGCGTAGAAGGTTGAGGGGGGACTTGATAGAGGTTTTTTTAATTTTGAGAGGGACGGACAGAGTTGACGTGGGTAGGCTTTTCCCTTTGAGAGTGGGGAAGATTCCAACAAGGGGACATAGCTTCAGAATTGAGGGACAAAGGTTTAGGGGTAACATGAGGGGGAACTTCTTTACTCAGAGGGTGGTGGCTGTATGGAATGGGCTTCCGGTGGAAGTGGTGGAGGCTGGCTCGATTTTATTATTTAAGAGTAAATTGGATAGGTATATGGATAAGAGGGGATTAGAGGGTTATGGTCTGAGTGCAGGTAGATGAGACTAGGTCAGGGAGAATGGTCGGCGTGGACTGGTAGGGCCGGACAGGCCTGTTTCCATGCTGTAGTTGTTATATGGTTATATGGTTATATGGTTAAACCTGTTAATATTAATTTTACTTGTTCTAACGCCTAACCAATTTCCATTGAAAGCCATACCACCTACCACTCTGAAACTCTAACTCTTTCTGATTGAACTTTGTTAACTTACTATGGTAACCCAACTCACCAAAATCTAAACCAGGTTTAGCAACAGAATTAATTGATTTCAGTTTAAATTAATTGAACTCTGAAAATCCCATGGATGAATGCAGTAAGATCTACTGAACAATCTGGCTTGAACTGCCAAATAACAAGTAATATATATTTTATACAATTGCAAAGCATTGATCATCTTACTGGAGAATCCGATTGATCTGTCTTGACATTCAATGACATAACATTTGCCAAGTCCACTGCTATCTACTTCCTAGGGATCTTCATTGACCCGAAACTCATTGGAATCAGCCACACAAATGCTGAAGATCTACAACAGGTTGAAGTGAGAATAGGCAATTCACATCCTGACACAAGTTAGGAAAGTGATGGAATAATCACTTGGCAAACACTCAAAGATGGCATGCGCCAGGACAAAGCAACTGGCATCAATTCCCAAGACCAGATATAGAAGCAGAATTAGGCCATTCAGCCCATCAGATCTACGCCGTCATTCAATCATGGCTGAACTATTTTTCACTCTCAACCTCATTCTCCAGCTTTCTCCCTATAACCTTTGGCGCCCTTTCTAATCAAGGATCCGTCAATCTACGCTTTAAAAATAGCTAAAGTCCAGGCCTCCACTGCCTTCTATGGCAATGAATTCCACAGATTCACCGTCCTCTGGCTAAAGAAATTCCTCCTCATCTCCAATCTAAAGGTATGTTATTTTATTCTGAGGCTGTGACCTCTGGTTCTAGACTCCCCCATTACTGGAAACACCTTTTCCACGTCCACCCTATCTTGGCCTTTCATTATTCGGTAAGTTTCAATGAGAACCCCCCTTATCCTTCTAAACTCCAGCAAGTAAAGGCCCAGGCATCTCTGGCAACACCCAAACCTGTGACGTTATTCACCAAGCAGCGTGAGAGTGTCAGGCAAGTGAGAATGTCACCACTTGCGTGTTTCCCCTCTCAGATAAAACACTTGCCTGCTCTGCAATTGACTGCCATTCCTTCATTGTCATTAGATCTAATTCCTGGGAATCTCCACCTCAACAGCACTGTGGTAGTAACTGTACCATGGCTCACCACATGTGGGTGGGGAATTAATGCTGGCTTTGTCAGTTACACCTACATCCTCAAAAATGCTTTAGAAATGTCACTTGCCATCAGCTTCCTTAATAACAGTGATGACATGAATTTTGAAATATCAAAAATCTTTTATATTATAAGACAAAGTTTCACATTCATCTAAATGAAATAACAGATCATTAACATTCCATTCACAAAATGCTGAAGTAACTCAGCAGGTCAGGCAGCATCTCAGGAGAGAAGGAATGGACGATGTTTCAGGTCTCGACCCGAAACGTCGCCCATTCCTTCTCTCCTGAGATGCTGCCTGACCTGCTGAGTTACTCCAGCATTTTGTGAATAAATACCTTCGATTTGTACTAGCATCTGCAGTTATTTTCTTACATTAACATTCCATCGTGCAGATTAAAATACCATGTTTATACCAAAGAGCTTTAACCTCAGTTCACAACGTTTCTTGAAGTGATTCTCCAACGTTTGCTGCACCATTTCTGACCAAAACACATCCAGTTATTCTGCAGTATGGTTTACTTGGCAAAATGTACTTTGTTTTTGTGATTATTTTGCTGCTTAAACATTAGGATCACCCTAAAATATCAAAAAGCTGGAATGAGATTCTTGGGTGTGGAAGAGCATCCTCTTCTCCGTGCTGAACACAATAGGCATCCTTGTTTGCGCCCACCATTATTTCCGTCAACTTCGATAGAACAGCATTTAAGAAGCAGAGTTAAATGTCATGCACTATTTCATTCAATGTGCTAGTACTCCTACATTTTGTTTTGTTGCCGTTGTTCCCATCCGAGGCTTTCGTGATATAATGGGTTCATCTGAAGAGCACATACTTTAATGCTCCATTTTGCTTATGGTAGCTAGATGAGTACTTTGCAAATTTTCTTTCAATTCAAACTTTGATGGTAAACGATTTGTGTTCAAGTTAGTTCATTCCCCTTTCCACCTGTAGCAAGCGTGCACAAAATATAGCCAATGGAATGCACATGGGGGTTTTAAGGAGATGAATCAAGCAAAAGCCCCTCCTAACTCAGATGTTTAATAATTCACAAAATTAAATATTATCCAGAAACTCCCAGAAAGGCTTGCATAACTAACTGTACATAAATTAAAACATTTACTGATTTTAACATCACTTTAGACTTCAGAGGTACAATGTGGAGACAAGCCCTTTGGCCCAGGAATCACCCTGTACACGAGCACTACTCTACACCTAGGGACAATTTATAATTTTGCTGAAGCCAATTAACTTACAAACCTGTACATCTTTGAAGTGTGGGAGGAAACTGGAGCACCTGAAGAAAACCCTCACGGTCACAGGGAGAACATACAAACTCCATACAGACAACACCCGTAGTCAGGATTGAACCCGGATTTCTGGTGTTATAAGGCAGCAATTCTCCCTGTGTCACTGCCACCCGAGTGGCACAACTTTGATATTCATTTATCGTTTTACTTCTAACCAGTTATTTTTTGTAGAATAGGTCTGTAGATATTGTTGAGTAACCCTCCTTATGGCAGTGTGAACATAGCATTTCTAGATATGTCACTGGTTGACTGGGATGGTTGGATTAGATTCTGTATCGATATAGAATTGGCTGGTTAGAGCTGGAATTGTGGGTAAAATACTGCAAGGATTCCTCTGCTCATTCCTATCCAGATGTTTTGCCCTTGGGATTGAATGCAGGGGTATAATGGGGGAATTGCACAGATGTTATTTGCATAACATATACACTGCAGGTGCAAGTAGCCATCTCTGATCATGGGTTAAGAATGATCAGTCCATTGAAGAGCTGCTTATTTGCTGTAAAATCCTGAGAAGTAATTTCATCAGGAATTGTTCTCTGCCATCCATCTACTTTAGGGATGGCTTTTATAACCAATTAATCTACAAGACATTGAATGTAAAATAATTATTCTTTGTTATCACGTGCATTTAACTCTGCTTCTTAATTTCTGTTCTAGTCTGTCAAATTGATTAGCAATTTTAAAGTTCTACACACATAGCTGATTGTATTGTGTGTTAAGCATGTGTAAGAGAACAAATTTCTTTGCCCAAGAATTTACTTTCAGCTAGGAATTGAGTGATTTTAGTAATAAACCAACCTATACCGGCTTAGACTTCAATTTGTTGCCAGCATGTACATGACATTGATTCGGTATGTTTTCTTTTTATCAGAAAAGAGAAAGTCTTTTTCACCAAGTACCTCATGGGTAATTCATTTTATTGTATTCTTCTGAAGTGCTCATCTGCATGCTACTGCAATGGTGATGCAAATGGAAGCAGTATTAACACCTGGACTTAGGCTGACATTTCACTAACTGCACGGGGATTGTGTTGTTCTGCAGCAAGTTATAAAAGTCCATCCTGAAAGGACATATCTTGCATAATTCCTCTCATTTCAGCTCCTGGTAACTTTTCTAAATGGTACTCTATAATTTTAAAGTCCCTACCTATTAGGTTAACTCCATGGCATGTGGTAATATCTTTGAATGCAGCTAAGATTTAAACATTTGCTCTGCTTGTGGTGTCAGTCTGCCTCTGATCATGCTTTTCAGTCATCTGTATCTTGGTGTCAAATTTTGTTTGGTAACGCTGCTTTCTAAACCACCTCGGTAGGATCTGCAGGTTTTTATTGGTATGATTGTAACCATTTAAACTCTAGAAGTGTCCCGCGTGCAAAACTGCATTAAATACAGCAGATTTAAAATCTTGAACAAATTTGAATGGGACAATTTAGGACTCACAATGTTGAAAGAACAAGTAGCCAACATTGTGAATCCTAAAATTATATTTCTTTTTTTCAGCCATTTCTGTCATATGCTGTGTAATAGTTTACTTCAGGTATTCACAATATCTTTGCAAGAAATAGAGGCAAATATACAGTAACACATTTTAGTTTCTAGTAGATTCTCTCATTGTACATGATTTTTTTGGTCAGTCCTCATATTTGCATAACACAAGGACTGTGTACTAATGTGCAGGTGAATGGTCACAGCAAAACAAGCTTAGGAAGATACGTAATGCTGGAGTAACTCAGCGGGACAGGCAGCATCTCTGGAGAGAAGATTCTTCAGGCTGAAGAAGGGTCTCGACCAGAAACATCGCCCATTCCTTCTTTCCAGAGGTGCTGCCTGTCCTGCTGAGTTACTCCACCATTTTGTGTCCATCTTTGGTTTAAACCAGCATCTGCAGTTCCTTCACACACAAAACTAAAGCTTTGTGTGCTGACCTAAACTTTGAAAATTATTTCCAAATGAAAATCTAAACTTCCAACTTTATGGCAGTATTTATATAATCAACAAAAGAACTGAATAAGAACCGCTTTCTGGATCGGAATAAAAGACCAACTTAAAATTGATTCTGCCCAGGCAAAAAATGTTTTTAAAAAACAACTTAAAAGCTGAGGCATGGCTAAACTAGTACTAACAAGCGTGTACGTTTCCTCTAAGTTTTCTGCAGTTTCACATGAAATTAATTGCATCTGGACAAATCTAATAATAGGTCATTTAGTTATAATTTAGAAGTAATAAGATTTTCCCAGTAGCATTAATATTTCTATGGACATTTGCCAGATTACCATTGTAGGAGAGTAATGCAACTCTTTAATTTTCAAGGCCAGGCAATACTGCAGGATGCAGACAGAGTATTGAAGGAAGTCGAATCTCCAGAAATAGACCCAACAGGAAACCAAAGCAAGTGAATTGACTAGTCTATATACTTTGTTTTACATTCAAGCCAGATTATAATAGTGAACCTGATGATTGTCTTGAGACAGTTTGAAACAGTGATAATTAACATTTGAATCTTGATGGCATTTGTGCCAGGTCTGTAGATGTCAGTTACTGCACAAAATACTTTAATGTAACATGTTTTTTTTGTTGAATGTAGGGCAGTAAATGGTCTAGACCAAGGACCTGCTGGAATTGGATCAGCTCCACCTTCCTCCTCCCCACCTGGCAAGCTGCCACTCAGTGTCCAATAGCCATACTGCACCTTTTTTTAAAAACAAAAATGTCTATCAACAGGATAACCAGTGTAACCTGGCTACAAATGGAGTGCACTGCAGTGTGTAGGAATTTCGGGACTTCTGTTTCATTTGTTCCGGACAAGATTTTAATTGAACTGGTTTGCCTCCTTACCTCTGATAATGTTACGTTAGATTTCTTGTCCACATTAATGCTGTTCCTATTGTGCATTACGGCAACAGACTTGTAAATTGAGCATTCGAAATTTAACTTCCAAGCAGTATTGGAAAAGTCGACATATTGAAAGATAACGTGGTATATATGGTATTTGTTCATGCCACTTCCAAATAGTTGGTCTAGGTTTCTTGCTTATGTGCCTGGACTTGGTGATATTTTAAAACACCAATTCCTGTAATTTTTATGTTGTACTGTAAAATTTTTGATTTCTAATGTCAGATTTATTAAGATATATTTAAGCGCTATTTAAGTGCAAATGGTTTGTTTTTTAAAAAATGCAGAAGTCGGATAACTAAAACATATACACTTTATTTGAATTATTTGAGGCATTTGTTTCTATGCATCAACTCAAATCACTTTTACTTTTCTTTTGCATAATTCAGAATTGTGTTGCCTGTTTACATTGTGTTACTGTATATGTTTGTAAACATAACTCAAGACACTTGTACATAGCTTGGGCTTTGTAGCATTATTTATTCAGATTCTATATGGCATGTTTAATAAATGAAAGTTTACCATACACGGTTGTAAGGAATCATGATCTGTTGTAGAATCTGCTGTTTAATCTTGCGGTAATAAATTTGTTCTTTCAACAGCTGCAGTGTGTTAGTCTGTTAAAACATCATAGGATACTGGCTAGAGTCACTATTGGTAAGCCTGAGGAAAGTATCCTACTAAATTTTATTATTTTTTTTAAAAGTACAGATTAAAGCCTTAGTAAATTTGGCACTGAACAAACATTATTAATTTGTACGAAGCCTAAGAATCAAAAGGTGGAATTGGAAATAAACCTTGTCTATTTATACTGGTACTTCGTTTTATTTGTGATATGCATTTCATTTCCACAATATCCTGTTTCCTGTGTTATTTTTCATATTACTGCTTCCACGGTGTATTTTATAATAAGTTTTATTTCAACCAATTTGGCACAGGGTCTGATGTTATATGCAGGGCTCATTGTTTAAGGTCAACAGATGTCCTTTCATATAAGGCAGCAATTTCAAAATCATTACATAATGCTGAAAATGAGCATTAAAACACTGTCACTGAGGCTTGCTGATAGGTCTGTGCAAGGCTTATCATTCATGAAGCCTAAAGGACTATGATAGAACAGGCCCTGCACAAAGATTGCTAAACTCATAGTTTAGTTTACAGATGCTCCTCGACTTACGATATTGCAAAAGTGATCCACATTCAGTAGAAACCGTACTTCGAATTTTGATCTTTTCCCGGGCTAGCAATATGCATTTCCGATTTAGGGATGGGTTTATCGAAATGTAATCCGTCATAACATCGAGAAGCACCTGTAGTTGGAACAAAGATGTTGAGGTTATATAGGCCCGTGGATGGGTAAATGGATCAGGGGGGGTGGGATGCCTGAGAAGAGTAATGAGCTGGGAAAGAGGGGAGGGAGACCAATAAAGATTTTTTTATACACTGGCAGGATCCCAGGTAAGGTCAAGCAAATGGCCTTTTAAATAACACCAAAATAGTAGCCTCCAGATCAAGATGGCCTCAGTGCCACCTACACAAGGATAGTTCTTGACATCTTACACCTCATAAACATTGAATTATTCAGCAAGTTTAGCTCTTACCTGTGGCGTACTCCACTCGTGACATCCTCAAAGCAGTCCTCCACCCTCGCGGCATGAGTATGATGGAATATTCTCCATTTGCCTTAGAAGACTCACTTGTTATTAAATACATATATTTATCATTACACTGTTTACTCAGTGAGCTTGAAGAGAACAAGGAATTTCATAGCACGCTGGTGTAAATGGCAATAAACTAACCGAGCATCTGACATAAAAACACTAGCATGTGCAGGATTGTCTAAGCCACACACCAATCTGATTTGAAAATATATTCCCAATTCTACAATTATCTCTGCTCCAAATCCCGGAAGTCCTTCCCAAGCAGCACGGTGGAAGTAGAACAAAAGCAGTTCACATTGACGGATTACCAGCCAATGTCTTTTAAATTAGTTTAAAAATTCTGTCCCGTTACTCTTGGATAACACAAACTTATATTTTTATATATATATATTGTAATCTTAATGTAGTGAAACATCCTAAAGTTTTTACTCTGAACCACACAAAGAGATATTAGAACAAGCAATTAAAAGCTTATTCAATGATTTTAAGGAGGGTCTCTGAAAAAGATCGAGGTTTAGAAAATGTAGTATATTAGTCACAGAAACGTGTCATAGAGTCATGGAGAGGTACAGCACAGAGACAGGTTCATCCATTTACACAATGCAGAGACAAGGAACTGCAGGTGTTGGTTTATATCAATGACAGACAAAGTGCTGGAGTAACTCAGCGGGTCAGGCAGCATCTCCAGAGAAAAAGGATGGGTGACATTTTGGGTCGGGTCTGACGAAGAGATCCATTTATACTGATTCTATGTTAATACTGTTAGTTTAAAAAAAATCTCCAAACATTTCTATCAAATCCTCCAGGGTTCTACCACTCACTTACACACTTGGCCACACAAAGGGTGTTGGGTGTATGGAACAAGCTGCCAGATGAGGTGGTTGAGGCTGGGACTATCCCAACGTTTAAGAAACAGATAGGTTCATGGATAGGATAGGTTTGGGGGGGGATATGGACCAAACGCAGGCAGGTGGGAATAGTGTAGCTCGGACATGTTTGCCGGTGTGGGCAAGTGGGCCGAAGGGCTGGTTTCCACACTGTATCACCCTATGACCACTATAAATTATAGACAATAGGTGTAGGAATAGGATATTCGGCCCTTCGAGCCAGCACCGCCATTCAATGTGATCATGGCTGATCATTCACAATCGGTACCCCGTTCCTGCCTTCTCCCCATCAAATTGCACACCTTTGGGATGTGGGAACTTGGTCATAGGAAAATGTGCAAACACCACACAACACTCAAGTTCAAGATTGAACCCGGGTATATGGCACTGTAAGGCAGCAGCTCTACCAACTGTGCAACTGCACTGCAGTTAAATTTGTGGATGAGCAAGAGGTGTATGTTAGAGGAGTGCAGCTGTCTCAGAGAGTTATAAGGCTGGAGGAAATAAGATCAGGAGGGAATTTGAAAACAGAAAGAAGTTCAATCTGAAAGATTTGCTTACCTGAAGCCAATGTAACATGCAAGCTGAATGCTTCTAGTTGAATGGAGTCGTGTAAGACAACCACAGTGGCTCAGATAAACTCAGATTCATGGCAATCAGAACAAGAGAGAGAGCATCAAAATTTTTGTAATAGGAAATACTGTATGTTGTCAAGCTGGAAAGGGTATATAAGACATTGGTGAGACCGCATTTAGAGTATTGTGTTCAGTTTTAGTCACCATGTTATAGGAAAGATATTGTCAAGTTGGAAAGAGTGCAGAGAAGATTTACGAGGATGTTGCCAGGACTCGAGGGCCTGAGCTGTAGGGAAAGGCTGGGACTTTAATCCTTGGAACGCAGAAGGATGAGGGGTGATCTTACAGAGGCACACAAAATCAAGAGAGGAATGATTGGCTTTTGCCCAGAGCAGGGGAATCGAGAACCAGAGAACATAGGTTTAAGGTGAGGGGGAAAAATGTAATAGGTAACTTATTTTACACAGGGCGGTGGGTATATGGAATGAGCTGCCGGAGGAGGTAGTTGACGCAGATACCATCGTAACACTTAAGAGACATTTGAACAGGTAGATCGTTAAGATAGGTTTTGAGAGTTATGGACCAAATGTGGACAGGTGAGACTAGTATAGATGGCATATGTTAGCCGGCGTCAGCAACTTTGGCCAATGTGCCTGTTTCCATGCTGTACGACTGACTAAAGGGAACGTTCACACTCTTTTCCCCAGGGTAGAGGATTTTAAAACTAGAGGACATGGGCTTAAGATGAGAGGAGAGATTTATGAAGTATGACAAAGGCAACCTTTTTACTCTGTAGCCCTTATCTGGAATGAGCTGTCTGAAACAGATGTAGAAGTGGGTACGATTGTGCCTCTTAAAAGATGTTTGGACAGATATATGGATAGGAAGGGCTATTGGCCAAATGTAGGCGGGTGAGACTCGGCCAATATGCCATGTTGGTCAGCACAGAGCAGGCGGGCAGAAGGGCATGTTTCTGTGCGGTGCAGCCCAATCATTGCATAACTAAAGGCATAGGAAGGTTTCAATCGAAAATGAATGGAGACGGGACAAAGTCAGCCAAAGTTTGAATGGATAATCTTCACAATGGCATTGGCAACAGTTCTGAAACCTAAAAACGGTTCAATTTCAGACAACTGCCAGTTTGGGATAGGATGGCTGGAGAAGGCCTTCACAAAGATGGAACACAATAAGGAACATTTCCAGCTCATTCTATGACACTCTGACAATGTGATTTATCCCTTTGTGGCACGAGTGATGTTTACATGTCTGATGTAATATCAGCTTCAAACTGATCAAGTGATATCAATCCTTTTGGGGCATTACCAGGTAAGTTAGTCCACATTGTCAGTGAATGATCACACTGATCAATCCTGGGAAGAATGTATTTTCATGATGCCATGAAAACACACAGATCTAGTACCTCTCACCTTCATCCACCTATCACTTGCAAGGCATTGTCTGCTCCCACCTCTTTTCCAGCTGTCCTCCCTCCTACTAAAATCAGTCTGAAGAAAGGTCCCAACTCGAAACATCACCTATCCATGTTCTCCATAGAGGCCCATGACAGAAAGGTCAGACTGGGAATGGGAAGGGGAGTTGAAGTGCTCGGCCACCGGGAGAACCTCATCTATTGCATCCGTTGCTCTAGATGTCAACTCATTTACATCGGCGAAACCAAGCACAGGCTCGGCGATCACTTCGCTGAACACCTGCGCTCGGTCCGCATTAACAAAACTGATCTCCCGGTGGCCGAGCACTTCAACTCCCCCTCCCATTCCCAGTCTGACCTTTCTGTCATGGGCCTCCTCCAGTGCCATAGTGAGGCCCACCGAAAATTGGAGGAACAGCACCTCATATTTCGCCTGGGCAGTTTGCAGCCCAGTGGTATGAACGTCGACTTCTCCAACTTTAGATAGTTCCTCTGTCCCTCCCTTCCCCTCCCCCTTCCCAGATCTCCCTCTATCTTCCTGTCTCCACCTATATCCTTCCTTTGTCCCGCCCCCCTGACATCAGTCTGAAGAAGGGTCTCGACCCGAAACGTCACCCATTCCTTCTCTCCCGAGATGCTGCCTGACCTGCTGAGTTACTCCAGCATTTTTTGAACAGCACAGCACAGGAACAGGCCCTTCGGCCCACAATATCTGTGCCAAGCATGATAAGCCAAACTAATTCCATCTGCAGACCTCACCATTAGCTGTACGACTTAACGGTGGAATCGACACAAGCAGGAAAGGCTAGTTATCTGAAATTCAATAGAGTTTAGGCACTGCAACATTGCTCATTGGAAGATGGTGATATTCTTCAAACTTACACTGTCTGTTTGGAAGAGTGCAGTGCAGCAAATATTGAGAGATCTGAAGAAGGGTCCCAACCCGAAACATCACTTATCCATGTTCTTCACATGTGTAAATTATCTGTGTAAATCGTAGTGTAAATTATAATGTATTGTTCTTCATTGTTTACTGTTTGTCATGTTGTTACTTGCGAGCAAAGCACCAAGGCAAATTCCTCGTATGTATATATACTTGGTTTATAAATATATTCAATTCAATTAAATTCTCCAGAGATGCTGCCTGAACGGCTGAGTTACTCCAGCACTTGTCTGTCGTCTTCAAAGCTTCAATATTGGGGACATTGGTGGAGGAAGAGGTTATCTGTAAAATACTAATAACCCCCTTCTGTCTGAGCCATAAGTAGTTCTCTTTTGAAATTACTTAATCATCATACTATCCAGCTTCTCTATGAACTCAATGTATAACAAATCTTTTTATGTTGTTTGGTCATAATTTTAACAACCAGTTTAGTCACAATTAGTGTTGTGCAATCACCCTATTTTGTCCACAGGGTGGTGCTGCTGGCTAAATTTAAACAAATGGTCCAGAGTTGTGGCTGTGATTTTGCAGCCAAGTAGCCTCTGTATTCTTGTTAATAGGCTCAAAAAGCTGGAGTAACTCAGCGGGACAGGCAGCATCACCGGAGAGCAGGAATGGGTGACGCTTCGGGTCGAGACCCTTCTTCGATCTCTCCAGAGATGCTGCCTGTACTGCTGAATTACTCCAGTGTTTTGTGTCTCTCTTCGATTTAAACCAGCATCTGCAGTTCCTTCTTACACATTCTGGATTCTTGTTAACTGTTAGTAAAACTAAAGGATATTTTTTCAGTGTAGCAAATATTTAAAATGATCACAGATTTGTATAGGAGTGAATTCCATTTTAAAATTCCCGTGATAAGATTTATTTTATATACAGATACAAATATCAGTGCGTGTAGAAACAAGGAACTGTGGATACTGATTTACAAAAGACTCAGCAGGTCAGGCAGCATCTCTGGAGAATATGGATATGTTTCAGGTTGAGACACTTCTTCAAACTGATTGTGGGGCGGGAGAAAGAAAGTTGGGAGAGAGAGGGGGTCATCAGTGTTGATTCGGAGAGTCTGAGTGTGTTACAGCCAAGTTTCTGAAAGGTCCTTTATCATTGTTTTTAAAATTTCACTTAAGTTTGCTTTTTCATGGGATGGCAGGTTTATGGAGAAACTGTCTTTAATGATGTGTAACTTTGCAAATAAAGTAAGATTAAGTTTCTTTTGAACATTGGTGTGTCAGTTACAGTAAAGATGCATTTTTTTGATATTTGAAAGAAGTATTAAAATATAATTTCATGTATTTGATACTTTCAGTAACTTGCTCATTGTGTAAGTAACCAACATTTTTATGATCTGGTCAAAATTAGTACTTGAGAGTTTATTATGTACTCACATGTATATGTGCATTTCTTTTCAATGTTCAGTATAACTGTTAAAAATCAGTATTATAAATCTAGCAACATTAATTATATGAAATACTGTGGTATTATAACATTGGACTAAATTGTTGGACCAATCCAGCAATTGGATCATATTCTGAAGTTATAATCTTAATTATAAATTAATATATTAATTTGAAACCTTAGTAGAATTTACAATTGGTTCACAATTGAAAAATTGACAAAATAACAACCAATAAATGCAGTGGGATGATGTTGTGCTGTTGAATAACACAAATAAATTGGGATCAGTTTCTCACATTTGGAGAATTCATTTTTAAACCACACTTCATCCAGGATCGCCAGACTTCGAATGACTACAGACTGACCTTCAAACGGAGTTGTTTTCTTGAGAATATTCCATGTGGAAAACAACACATCCAGCCAAATAAATATGTGCAAAGATGCATTCATTTTAGTTTTTTGGAAACCCTTTTGAACCTCTCAGGGTTCTCTCTCAGGCAATATGAAATATTGTTCATGTGGAAAGAACCACAGTGACAGGCAAGCTCAGTTTAGAGATATTTACATGTTCCTCTTCCAACAAAGGGATCCCAGATACTACTGACATGGTTTAGTGTTGCACAGCTCAACTGACATGTGCTCATGTGCCAAAGTGGAGCTGATAATGCAATGCTTCTTCAAAGAGCCTTCATCACAGCAGAAAGGTTCATCTCTGTTTCTCTTTCCACAAATGCTGTCTGACCTGCTGAGTGTTTCCAGGATTTTTTAAACATTGTTTCAGAATTACAGCATCTGCCAAATATTAGCCTTGGCCTGCCTGTACCCCAGCTTGTCAAAAAATCAGTTCCTAGATTATTAATTTAAATAGGCAGCACAGTGGCACAATGGTAGAGTTGTTGCATGTCCCTCGTGTGTAGAGTGTGCTAGTGTAATCGCTGTTTGGCACGGACCTGGTGGGCCGAAGGGCCCGTTTCCACACCGTATCTCTAAACTAAACTAATTTGATAAGGTGGTTCACTAATGAAATATGACATATATTGACATATTGCAGCCAGTAAGTTCTTTATTGTAGATAGACACAAAATGCTGGAGTAACTCAGTGGGACAGGCAGTATCTCTGGAGTGAAGGAATGGGTGACATTTCGGGTCGAGACCCTTCTTCAGACTGATGTCAGAGGAGAGGGAGATACATAGCCGTCTGTACAGAGTTTGAACGTTCTCCCCGTGACCTGCGTGGGTTTTCTCCGAGATCTTCGGGTTCCTCCCACACTCCAAAGACGTACAGGTATGTAGGTTAATTGACTGGGTAAATGTAAAAATTGTCCCTGGTGTGTGTAGGATAGTGTTAATGTGCTGGGATCGCTGGGCGGCACGGACTCGGTGGGCTGAAGGGCCTGTTTCCGCGCTGTATCTCTAAAATCTAAAAAATCTATGATGCCAGCAAGCCGGAGACACTTACCTGGGATGCTTCACAATGCGGACTCAGTGCGGCATGTTTGCAGGAAGGAAAACCCGTAGCATATGCTCCACAGATGCTAACTGACACTGTAACCAGATATGCTCACATTGAAAAAGAGCTGTTGGCGGTGGTCTTTGCGTGTTCCAAATTCAATGATTACATCTACGGCAGGCATAGAAACGGACCACCAGCCCCTGGTTACCAGACTGAAAAGGCCCGTACATGCGGCACCAGCACGACTTCAAAGGATGATGTTAAGACTTCTAAAGTACAGCATCACCCGCATTTACAAATGTGGAAAACAAATGCACCTGGCAGACACTCTGTCTCGAGCTCCCAGGAGTTCCACAGTTCAGCATGCTGATGAGGACCACAGTTTTGACGTCATGACAGTCAACTACGTATCCTCTTCTCGCTTTGAGGAGTTAATGAGACACAGCAGACGACACAAACCTGCAGACACTCAGCACTATCATCAGACAAGGATGGCCCAGCAAACAACGCATGCTGCCACATGCTGCTCGCCCTTATTTTCCTTTCAGAGATGAGCTAACTATTGATGACGGGGTCATCATGAAGGGTCACAAAGCAGTCATTCCTTTCTCACTACAAAAGGAGTACATCAGCATTTTGCACAGAGGGCATCCCGGTGCACAAACTGCTATAAGGAGAGCAAGAGGCATAGTTGTCTGGCCAACAATGACAGACAATAACAACATGGAGGTACAGCCATGCTCTGCGTGTAACAGCACAAAATCACCTCAGCAGAAAGAACCACTCCTGCTGCATCCAGTTCCAGACCTGCCTTGGTCAACGGTGGCAGCAGACCTCTTTGAATGGCACAGTCAGCAGTACTTGGTGCTCATAGACTCATATTCCGGCTGGTATGAGATCGACCTGCTTCATGATGCTACTTCAGCAACAGTCATCTCCAAACTTAAGAGACACTTCTCACTTCATGGAGCACCACACACTCTCATATCAGACAACGCCAGACAGTTCACAAACCAGCGCTTTAAAGACTTCGCTACACGGTGGGACTTCACTCATGTCACCAGCGGCCCAGAGTATCCCCAGTCCAATGGGTTAGCTGGAAGAGCTGTCCGCAGCACCAAACAACTCATGGAGAAGTCTCACAGAGACAGAACTGATGTTTTTCTAAACCTCCTCAACCTCAGAAATGTGCCACGTGACACAAAGCTTGGATCTCCAGCACAAAGACTAATGTCAAGGCAAACACGTACTACTCTCCCAGTCACAAGGAAGCTGCTTGAACCACATATGCGTAAGATTTTTTTAGATTTAGAGATACAGAGATACAGCGCGGAAACAGGCCCTTCGGCCCACCGAGTCCGCGCCGCCCAGCGATCCCCGCACATTAACACTATCCTACACACACTAGGGACAATTTTTACATTTACCCAGTCAATTAACCTACATACCTGTACGTCTTTGGAGTGTGGGAGGAAACCGAAGATCTCGGAGAAAACCCACGCAGGTCACGGGGAGAACGTACAAACTCCGTACAGACGGCGCCAGTAGTCAGGATCGAACCTGAGTCTCCGGCGCTGCATTCGCTGTAAGGCAGCAACTCTACTGCTGCGCCACCGTGCCACCCTAGACTCAGGAGGTACAAGCCCAGCTTCTAAATAAAAGACTGCCACAGAAAGTGTGCTATAACCAATCAAGCCGACCACTTCAGCCTTTGATGGAAGGACAGGTTGGCAGGCTGCAGACCACACAAGGTTACAACTGGACGGGCATGCCAAGAGCTCAGGTCTTACCTTATCCACCCAGAAGGAAAGCTGTACAGGAGGAATTGCAGACACATTTTACCTGCAGTCGAGCCTGCCCCAGCACAGCCAAATCCATGTGGCACCGACACTGATCACCAGGACACTGGACTTGGGTCAAAAGACTACAACGCTCTCACAAGAGAAGGACAAGAAATAATGGGCACTGAGCAGCCTTAGGTTCAGGTGCCTGTTCCTGTGGCTAAGCTGCCTTTGATCACCACTGAGGGTCTGTACAGGACACGCTCAGGTCGTGTCAGCAATCCAAATCCTAAATACAGAGACTGAATTCATTTCTTTACTATGTTGGTCACTTGTTTATTGTGCTGTGACCTTAAGTTTGTGTTTCACAGTGTGTATACATGTTTGGCTATAGTGTCCAGTATTTAGTATGCAGTATTTCTTACCTCATATGGTTTTTTTTAGCAGTAACTGAATATATCTGTTGGATTTTGGTCATTTTGTATAAGTCCTGCTATATTTACTGCTTGTCATGAGGTTTTGTCTTTATGTGGAGCATGAGCTAAGGAGAGGGGACGTACATCAGTCACTGTATTCTATGTTGGCTGTTTGCAGACGCAGTTCCTGGAGGAAGTTATCTGGAGCATGTGTGTTACCCAGGGGCAGTCGTGGTGGGAGAGACTCTTTGTTCGGGAACTGCGGCTTTGTCTGTGACGTTGCATCCTTGATGATCATTAAACTAGGCTTGAAGTTAAATAACTTATTGTTATTCTTGCAACTTCATACTGCTGTTCCTCCAATTTGCACTGGGCCTCGCTCTGACAATGGTCTTAACTGGATTGTTGTCTCTGGTATGCCAGAGGTTGAGGGGAGATCTGATAGAAGTTTATAAAATTAGGAGAGAAGATAGAGGAGATAGTCAGAGGTGAGGTCCTAACGTGGAAATGCCAAAGACCAGAGGGCATGGACTGTCCGCAAGAAAAGGAATTTCACTGTGCGTTTGCACCTGTGACGATAAAAGCACCTTTGAACCATTGATCAGAGTCGTGACCAGAGACGTCAACAATTCCTTTGCCTCCACGGATGCTGCTCAATCCACTGAGTTCATCCAACAGTTTGTTGCTTGCAAACGCATGAAACTGCAGGTGCTGGAATCCTGAACAAAACAGGAAGTGGTGGAGGAACTCAATGGGTCAGGCAGCATCTGTGGAGGGAATGGAAGGCGACGTTTCAGGTCAGGACTCTTCTTCAGAATTCTGTTTGCTCCAGATTCCAGCATCTGTGCCCTTGTGTCTCCATGAAGCCTCAGGAAGTGTAAATGGTGTAAGCGGGATAGTTGTCTAAAAGTACAAATGAAAAACACTGTGGACCCCTGAAGATCTGAAATGAAAATAAAACCGGTTTTCAATATGAGGGAGTGATCAGGACATGCCTGAATTTCACTGAATGTTACAGGATTTTTCTCACATCTTCCTTGAGACATCTAAAAAGCAGCTTGTTTGACAAGCACAGCCTAAATAATGTGCTAATGTTCCTGGACTGCGCCTTGAACCTGTGACATGTATCCTGAAACTCAAAGGCTGGGTGGAGTTTCCTTGGTAATGGGTAAAATGTTATTGCATTTCCCTCCAAGATGGTTTAAACAGGAATGAATAGCTGCTAACTGCCAGAAGCTAGAAGATTAAACCTGACTCCTGCAGCAGTTGTTGTATAACGCTTTTGCTGCAGAAACTAATTCACCAGTAACCAGGTTCAAGAACAGCTTCTTCCCAACAACCAGAGGCTCTTCAACACCACACTAACATCTACCATGGACCATCTTTGATTGCACTGAGGACTTAGGGGTTATTTTTGCATTAGTAATGCAGTTATTAATTTATTGAATTTTTGTTCATTATTTATTAATGATGAGTATTGTATTTACAGGACTTATGCTGCTACAAGTAAGAATGTCATTGTTTTATTGCTGGTACATATGACAACTAAACACTCTTGCTTATGACAGGTACAGTGACCTGTAGCAATTACATACCATGTATCAAAAGTTGCACTTATAACTTTGATTACCAATTGGGACTCAAAAGTAGAAAATGCTTTAATTATATTTAAATCATTCTTTACCAAAAATTCTCTTTTATGTATGTATGGCCTTAGATATTAGGTAGATTGCTTATTTACCTCGTGCCCTTCAAAAGGTTTCACAGGGGAAACTGAGGTGAGCTGAACAGCAACCTAATGATTTTCTTTGAAGTCAGACACAAAATGCTGGAGTAACTCAGCGGGACAGGAACGAGACATTTCAGGTCGAGACCCTTCTTCAGACATCTTCAGCCTGTCCTGCTGAGATACTCCAGCATTTTGTGTCTATCGTTGGTGTAAACCTGCACCTGCAGTTCCTTCCTACTAATAATTGTCTTTGTTGGAAAGATATGGTCTCTGCATTTACAGGTGAACAGCATTCTAGATTTCTCTCCCATTTTGATTCGGCATTAGAATATGAAAGATGATTGCAAAGACTGGTGTGACTTAGTCAAATCTTGCTTCAGGCAAAAGACAAATAATGCTCCTTCCACATCCTGTTTCCACTGATGTAGACTGCCTTGGCTTCACATTTGTGCCTCATAGCAAGACTTATGATTTATTCTGCAATAAAAGGAAAGAATATTCATTTAAAATCCAAAGCTTCTATCAATGCAAATTGTGGAGAGTCTCATTAATTTATACACAAGCATGATTGGAGGGGATGCCAAATGGGATATGTTGAATGTATTTTAATATAACTGCAGTACAATTAGAATCAAGTCTTAGTGTTAGAACATAGAACAGTACAGCACAAGTAAAGGCCCTTCGGCCCACAATGTCTGAGCTAAATATGATGCCAAGACCATCTCTTATCTAAGATAGATACACAATGCTGGAGTGGCTCAGCGGGATGGGCAGCACCTCTGGAGAGAAGGAATAGGTGATGTTTTAGGTCAAGACCCTTCTTCAGACTCATCTCTTATCTACCTTCACATAATCCATATTCCTCCATTCCCCATATATCCAAAGGCCTATTTAAAGCCTCTTCACTGTCACCGTCACACCTGCCTCAACCACCAGCCTTGGCAGCGTGTTCCAAGCACCCGCCTCCCTCTGTGAAAGAACGTTGCCCCGAGCATTTCCTTTAAACTTTGCCCCTCTCACCTTAAAGCTATGCCCGCTAGTATTTGATTTTTCCATCCTTTCCATGAAAGCATTGGAGTTTGTTCTCAAGAAGTTCTATGGTATAAGTTTGCCCTTCGGATTACGTTTGCTGTGCTGACGTCCAGAGTCTGAAGAAGGGTCCCGACCCGAAATGTCACATCCTTTTTCTCCAGAGATGCTGCCTTATCTGCCGAGTTACTCCAGCACTTTGTGTCTATCCCAGGGTTACAAGGTATACCATTGGATTTGCTGAGATACTAATTGTAGATGGATTTATTCCAGTGAAAGGAATGGAAACGCATTTGAACAACGTGGAATCTAAAAGCCTGTAACACAAAAGAATAATCGAAGAGCATCAGGATAGTCCCCAAATCAATCCAGCTCAACAAAAATAGGTCAGCTCAAGGCTGTTTCATTTGACACACCCTAAATCAAATTGGATATGTTTGTCCAGAATGCGAGGTTTTTGCGCAGTTCAGTAATTCAATGCATGAGAGGTACTTGGAAGGGTACAGAAATACGTCAGTCGTTGGTGCCAAATTGGCTCTGGTGGAGTCCTTGCTCTCGCAGCTCTCTTCCTGCCATCCATCAAGCAGATTAGATTTGCATGGAAAAGCAAGCAACTTTGAAATAAAAACTGAGAGAAATTGAGCAACTCCAGTCTGAAGAAGTGTCTCAACCTGAAACGTCTCCAGAGATGCTTCTCTCCAGAGTTACCCCAGCATTTTGTGTCTGTCTACAGAAAAGCTTGATGTCTTTACACAACGCAACCTTAAAAACAGTGAAGCCATAACTGGTAAAGGTTTTGGAGATAGACACAAAAAGCTGGAGAAACTCAGTGGGTCAGGCAGTATCTCTAGAGAAAAGGAATAGGTGACGTTTGGGGTCGAGGCCCTTCTTCACCCGAAACATCACATATTCCTTTTCGCCGGAGATGCTGCCTGACCCGCTGAGTTACTCCAGCTTTTTGTGTCTATCTTCTGTTAAAACCAGCATCTGCAGTTGCTTCCTGCACATGAAGGTTTTCGAGAACCTCGTAAAGAGATGTGGTAGTGGAAAACAAAATGTCGGGGGCAAAATGCCTGGCTAGCTTTTGAGCAAAATCTTGAGCAAATTTGTTTTATTATTTTATTCAATTTATGTCTGAATTTCTCCTGCAGTCAACAGACATAGAACTCGTATTCAATCCAGTGGCAACTTATGAAAATGAAATAAATATCTCCTCTCCATTTGCTATTATTGAAGCTTGAGTTGTGAGAATTTAATATAAAGGGTTGGAAGAACTCAGCGGGCCAGGCAGCATCTCTGGAGGGAATGACAAAGTGACATTGCAGGTCGGGATCCACAAAGTCCCCAAAACATCGCCTACCTGAGTCCTCCAGAGATCCTGCCTGAACCGTTGAGTTCCTCCAGCACTGTGCGTTTTTTGCTCAAGATTCCAGCATCTGCAGTTCCTGGCGTCTGGTTGTGGGAAGGCAGAATACCCAAAGGAGGCATTTGCGGTCACACGGGTGACATGCCAACTCCACAGAACGCATCAGAGGTCAGGATCAAAGCTGGGTCAAGGAGCCCAGAGACTGCAGCATCTCTGGGCCATCTTTCAGCCTGAATATTTAATTCAGGAACAGTTTGGTCAAAATAATCTGCATTAAAAATGTAGTCAAAAAGGTTTTTTGTATAAAGAAATTACAGAACAAAAATATGGCTGAACTCTCAATGACATTGGCAATAGGTGGCTGAAAATCCCAAGCAAAGACTAGTGAGAGTCTGGGTTTCTTGGTCAGGAGTGATAGTCAAGCAGTGCAGTACATAGAGTCCTTGTTATCCTCTGATTCACTGCCGTTGGATCAGTGAACTCAAGGACGGTCCCTTGAATTTTCTGTCCAGAGTTTGAGTCACACCAAAAAGTCTTGAAATCCCTCCAGAAGCGTGAAGCCAGTACAGGTAGATATATTCCTCTCCATGAATGTTCCTTACAGAGGCCAAGTCAGCAGATGAGTCAGTGGTGACCAGGGTTATAACCCTGCATCATCTCCCCCTGAGATGATGCTGTACTCAAGAGTATTCTTTTCAAGGTAGATATATTTTTATGATATTTAACTTTTATATTTTGCTAACTATTATTTGCTTTTGGGTATTTAATTTGTATTTATGTGTATTTAGAACATTAGAGGACATGGATAGGACTGTGGACACAAAATGCTGGACCGGCAGCATCTCTGGAGAAAAGGAATAGGTCACGTTTCAGGTCGTTTCCCTCCACCCTGACTCTCAGTCTGAAGAAGGGTCTCAACCCAAAACGTCACCCATTCCCTCGCTGCAGAGAGGCTGCCTGAGTTACTCCAGCACTTTGTGTCTATCTTCGGTGTAAACCAGCATCTGCAGTTCCTTCCTGCACATGTATAGGACTTTATTCCTCAGAACACAGGAGGCTTAGGGGAGAGCTTATAGAGGTGTATAAAATCACGAGGGGGAAAAGATAGTGAATGCGCAAACTCCACACTGACGGCAACGGATCTCAGGGTCAAACCTGGGTCCCGGGCACTGAGGCAGCTGCACTACCCGTTGCACCGCTGTGCCGCCCAACGTTAGAATCATTAAAACACCAAGATATTATTGGAATGTTTAAATGAGACAAACATCTTCTCTCCGCCCTATCTCTGGGTAGACAGTGGGTGGAAATTCCAACCCTGCAGAGATGGAGCTGGTGAGAGGCCACAGTGACAGAAGCCTCTCTGCAATGCCGGGAATGCCAGCGCATTCAGACCTGGTGTATTCGCCATCATCAGCCCCAGGATGATTCCAGTAGCGGGAGAGTCTAGGACCAGAGGGTACAGCCTCAGAATACAAGGACGTAACTTTAGAATGGAGACGAGCAGTGTTGCAGTGGTAATTTTTTAGGTGCCGGGGCTGCTGCTGTTAAAATCCCTGCCAGTTAAAACTCCCCGCTGTTTGTTTAGGCTTTATTTTAAACAGAGGTGCCGGGGCGGCTCTCCGATGGGCTCTGGCAGCACCGCAACCCTGGGGACGAGGAGGAATTTGTTTATTCAGAGGGTGGTGAATCTATGGAATTCATTGCCATACATGACGGTGGCGGCCAAGTGATTGGATATTTGTAAAGCAGAGATCGATTAGTAAGAGCATCAAAGGTTACGGGGAGAAGGCAGAATGGAGATGAGAAGAAAAATAGATCAGCCATGATCGAATGGCAGAGCAGTCTCAATGGGCTGAATGGCCTAATTCTGCTCCTCTGCCTTATGGTCAACTCAACAGTACACTCCAAACTTAATGTACCTACACAAGGTAAGGACTCATTTACCTGAAAGAGACTCTTCTGAAACATCAGCCTGAGCTGGTGCAATTCAGTCGACTGAGAGTCCCTGTGACAATCCCAAAGAGTCCTGAAGGATGAAGTACAAGATCCAGTAACATCGATGGTGTACTCAGCCATAATTTACCTTCCCATCATTCTGGCCTTGGGAAATTACATTGAAGGTGTAGATCAAGATACTTTCAGCTGATTAAAGTTGTATTTTATCATATTATTTTTAAAAACCTTTGCATGTAAAGATTAAGCTTTAGCTTTTACCTTGTGCACAATTTAATCTTGCACTATGCAATGTGTTTAAAATGTTAGTTAGAAAATCTGCCTTTTGCTTCAAAGTTTGCCAACTGAGAATTGTTCAACGTGCTGGAAGCTCCGTCTGAAGATGGGTCCTGACCCGAAACATCACTTATCCGTGACCTCCAGAGATGCTGCCTGACCCGCTGAGTATTGTGTGTGCTTTACTGGATAAGATCACTGTTGATCGACACTCCCGGTCTTCTGGAACTGACTCCAGAGATGCTGCCTTATCCTTAAAGTTACTACAGCACTTTGTGTCTGTCTTTAATATTTAAGCTGTCAGAGATGTTAAATCAACCATCTTTTCATAGGATTGCAGGAAAATCACAGCAGAGACTGGAGACCATTTGGCCCATCCAGCCCATGATATGATTTGGCAAAAGGTTTGTTAACAGTTAACGTTGCAGACAGAAGCTCACTCCTTGCCTTTGGTGATGACTCAAGTGTTCATTCAGCTACAAAATAGCCTTTAAATGTGAAGAAAATTTATCTCAATCAACTTTTCATGCAGAGTTCCTCACCTCTGAGGGAAAGAAAATATTTCCCTGAATCACCTCTAATTCCACGAGCAAGTAATTCAAATCTACAGCTCCAAATTGTCACCTACTCTGCTGAGCGCAATAGTCTCTTTCCTATTCACTCAGTGCACTGCTGGGTTTTGGCCAACAACTGATTCTGCTGCTGGCTTCTTTTGTTCAAACCGGTCCCAGCTATGCCACAATCTTGTAAACCTCCTGCCACAATTACACCCTTCCTACAGTAATTAGAACTGCACGCAGTACTTAATGCAGTTCCAGCATTACTTTCCTACTCAAGTATTCTATGCCTTTGCCAATAAATTCACATTATCCACCACATTTACTGGTCTTTAAGCTTCCGGGGATTTGTGGATTTGCTCTTCAATCCCCCTCTAGTCTTCCTCCACATTCAATCAATACTGTTCTTCATTAGCCCCTCTCAAACCTCATAACCAAGTTAATTCTATTTCCTACTTTTGTCTTCAATTAGCCGGTCCACACATCAGTTCTGCAGCTTCCAACTTCCCTCCTACCACTGCCTACTGTATTTTGATTACTGCACACTTAATCCTGCGCTGTAATATTTAAATCCAGTCAGTTTATACATCTAAAAAGCATCTAATCTAGTGGAATCCCACTGCATCTTGCCTTTCACACCCAGCCTCCCATCAAACATTACTGCTTACTTTCTCCCACCCGACATGGAAACAAATTTGTAGAAAGGAACTGCAGACGCTAGTTTAAACCAAAGATAGGCACGAAGAGCTGGAGTAACTCAGCGGGTCAGACAGCATCTCTGGAGAAAAATAGGCGATGTTTTGGGTCAAGACCCTTCTTCAGACTGAGTGAGGGGAAAGGGAATCGAGAAATATAGACTGTGATATTGAGAAATATATAAAACAAATGAATTAATGCTTTGTTTATTCATAGAACACTATTTTCCAGCACAACATGAAAAAAGTGGTATCTTGCGCCTTGATTCAAGAATCTGTGATACATTTTCATCCAGGCCTGAAATGTATCTATGTTTAAAGTTGCTAGAACCTTTAAAATCATTACTATTAAAACCAATATAGAAATAGTGTTTGAAATGATTTTGGAATATCATTGTAATAAACTGAAATCTACGTGTAGGATAATGATCCTTTACATGAAAAATAATCAATGAAACAAATGAAGATCATCCTTGGCATGAACCTGTTGTAGTCTCCAGGGCCAGTGGACCTCACCAATCCTCCACTCAAGTTGAAACTTTCAATTTGAACAAAGTGTTGGAGTAACTCAACGGGTCAGGCAGCATCTCTGGAGAATATGGATCAGCAACGTTTCGGTTCGGGACCCTTCAATCTGAAAACGGGTCCCGACCCAAAACATCACCTATCCAAGTTCTCCAGAAATGCTGCCTGAACCGCTGAGTTACTCCAGAATGAGGGGGAGAGGGTGAATGCTCAGGGTAGGGGAATCAAGGACACAAGTTTAAAACGAGAGGGGAAAGATTTAATAGGAACCCGAGGGGCAACTTTTTCCACACCGATGGTAATGGGTGTATGGGATGAGCTGCCAGAGGTGGTGGTTGAGGGAGGTACTATAACAATATTTGGACACTTGGACAAGTACATGAATAGGAAAGGTTTCGAGGGATCTGGGGCAAATGCGGGCAGGCAGGGCTAGTGTCGATAGGGCATCATCGTTGCTTATGGGCAAGTTGGGCCAGAGGGCCGGTTTCTGTGCTGTATGACTAACTAAATCTGAATACTAGGATCAGACACCAAATGCTGGAACAACTGTTCCTCAATTCTCCAGCTATGTGGTTACACAACAATGAAACAGCGCAGCTCAAAAACTGTCATCCCAATCTGATTGATGCAAGAAGTTTCAAGACTGAACTGCCAGCACTCAGCCTGAGAGATTATTTCTGGAATAAAGATTATAGCGTCGAGATCAGAATCAAAAAACAAACAACGTATTGAGCAGACAAAATGTGTTATTAAGCAGCTGAATTTTCCACACAAGGTCCAGCTTTATTTCTATTTTAATAGCCAAGTACTTTTGCCCCAAAGGTTGCCCACAGTCTCCTCTGTTACACTTTTAGGCTCGTTCAAAGTTAAAAATATTTAATTCAAATTGTTCTTGGATTTTAGGAAGACTGTTCTTATCCTGAAGACCACAGCCTTGTCCAAAGACACATTCTTTTGTGCATTGCTTGGGCAATGGAAGCTATTCGTACATCTGGTTCACCATTGTTCTTGTATGAATGAGGCATTGATTGAATTAATCCAGCACCTTACTCTCCTCACACCTCTGTTCCCCAGCATCAGCTGCTCTCTGGAACTTGCTATAAGAACGTCCATGAAGTCTCTACTTGCCGACCATCAGGTTCGGGGATGGCCAGTCGACCAGGGAAACCCTGAAACTTGCCGGCCGCTCTGCACTGGCAATCTCCCAACTCTAATCTTGACAAATGAACACACGTCAGGGTTGAATGATACGAGTTTGCCCTTCCACCCTTCTGTCCACATAATGGCACAGGAATAGCTCACACGGAAAGAGCAGTTATGAACAGGTGCTGTTTAATTTACCCGTTTCAAATGGTTGCTTATGAATGTCAGAACCATTTAGAAATGTTGAAAGCTTTTGATAAGCAGCTGCTAGGTGCACCCCCCACCCCACAGCACCCCCCCCCCCCCCCCCCAGCTTCCCCATGGGCAGAGCATGTTTCTACCTCCCCATCCATGGATGGCGTGACACAGCTCCTGGTCACTACACAGGGGCTGGCCTTCTAGGATCAGCACTGCACTCTCCAACAAGCTGGTAATCTTTGATCTAAAAGGTGAAGGAGTTAGTTACTTTGCAAGGCAGCAGAGAATGTGGGGAACAACTTTGGCCCAATTTAAAACTAAAGAACACCATTGAGATGTGAGAATCTGTGCACTTCATCCATCATGTGGGTTCTACTCTCAGGAAACTCCACATTTAAAGAAGAACACATTTATTCCTGATCATTAATCTGTCAGAATCTGAAATATTAAGCCAAATGACTCGGGGCAAGGCATGATTTCTAAAATCCCATTTCTAAAATGCCCATTTCTAAAATGGATACTTCTTTACACGTATCTGTTCCGCACGAGAGGCATGTGAGGTTTTACTGACATTGCTGTTTTACTTATTTTAGGGAAACAAAAATCCCCACCATTGGGGCAGCTCTGTGGCACAGCAGTAGAGTTGCTGCCTTACAGCACCAGAAATCCAAGTTCGATCCTGACTACCGATGCTGCCTGTACGGAGTTTGTACATTCTCTGCGACTACTTGAGTTTTTTCCTGGTGCTTCGGTTTTCTCCCACACGCCAAAGACGTGCAGGTTTGTAGGTCAATTGGCTTTGGTAAAATTGTAAAATTTCCCAGGTTTGTACGATGGTACTAGTGTTCAGGAATCGCTGGTTGGTTCGGACTCAATGGCCGAAGGGCCTGCTTCCGCTGGATCTCTAAAGTCTAAAGACATTGCTCGGACATACACCTTCCTCTTGTCCTGAGTTTTGAAAAGAATTTGGGGGGAGGGTAGGGGAGAAAGAGGCCGTTGTTCTTCCCCAATACAGTTATTAAAGGGAAATGTAGATGGGCTGAACTCTCAAATATATTTGAACAAATTACATGAACACCAAACAAAATCAGCACAGATTTTAAAACCATTAAAGCGACCCTTGGTCTTTAAGATAACATTAAAAGAGAATTACTGGACAAGATGCAAATGGCAAAAATAAATTAAACAAGAAAGTTTGTCTAATCGAAAAAGGAATACACATGATCAAATGTTGCACTTAAGTTTATTGTTTTCTTAAAAAAAGTGTTACTTCCAAAGAAATCCGTATTGAATGGTACAGCTGTCTAGAAATACAGGTACAAGGTATGAGAGTGACAGTGCCTGGTGACCAGCTAGTACGGAAACAAACATACTTCAGATGTTAAAGCTTTAAACAAGTTATTAAGAAATTTCTGCATGGTACAGAATGCTCAAGGTACATATTCAAAACACCAAGTGAACCCCTATTTACATTCTGATCACAGGGATTGTACAAGGCATAAAGCTCAGCTGCATAAGATATAAAACCATTTGAATGGTTACATACTCAGCATAGTGTATTATCAGTTTTGACTGTGATGCCCGGTCGTAACCAAATTATAAGCCATGTTTAAGGCACTATTCTGAAATGTCTTAAATTCTAATGGAACTCAGCTTTGAATAAAGATTCATACACTTTTGTATGATTTTTGAATCATGCAGCATCTGGCAGCTCATGGCGTGTCCATCACTCCATATTTAAAAAAACCAAAACATCAGTTGAACACTTTGGAAGTGAAGTCATGTTGGATCAGATTGTGGGACTGCAGCTGATCATCACAGCGCTCCGAGATTTAAATGGTAAAATACAAAAAGCCAATTACCTGGTGCTGGGCCCATGGTTTAAAATTTCCATCCACATTCTGGGGTAAAGTTAGTAATTAAGAATGGAATAGGATATTAAACAATATCAGAAATAACCCCATCCTCTGTGTGAGTTAATGTAAGCAGCTCTTTTGGGGGGGAAAACATAACAGATCAAACATTAAACACAAGTACATTTTAACCACGATAGAGCTATTAATCTCTTAATTGTCGTACTTCAAAATAATTTGTGCAAATGACACAAACAGCAAGGGCCAGTTACCATCGAGTCCCCTACCAGCAATTTGAAAAGGTTTCCAAAAAATTGGAGTGATTGGAGTGAACGCATGTCTTTCAATCACAATGCAGACAAGTGAATTAAATTACAATTCAGTGACCGAGGATAATTCAAGGATATTTCAGTGTAGCTAAGTTTGGGTTATTTATTAATCCCTGGTTACTCCAAGTACACATTGGCACTAACAACGCAGGCCGGTGCCTGCATTTAACATGATACTAACCAGAGACTGCCATCCGAGTAGACTTATTTTGCTTTCCCCTTCCACGTTATAAAACTTGTTTACACAGATCCAGCAATGCTCACAGTTTGATCTTTTAAGCAGCAATTGGCCACAGACTAATAACTTGATAAATTCTAAGCCATTGCCCACAAAATCATATATGAAAATACATATTTGTACATGTAGCATGCATAACAATACACAAGACCCCTCCTGATTGCACCCGAATGTCCAGATTTTATTTAGGTTCGGGTGCAGCTCAACATTCAAAGTGTGCTCAAATTAGTACAAAGAAGACTTGGGATATAATACGCTGGGTGCAGCAAGTCAAGATAAAGAAAATTAAGATGCAAGAGGACAATGGCTTATTTGATAATTTGCCTTTAAAAAGAATAATTAAAATAGGTAGGAAAGAATCAGAAGTCATCAGTTCAGTAATCATTTTAATCTTCAGCCTCTCTTGAATCAGAGAAGGGAATTCCATGCGAACTCTACTGTGCTTGGTTTACTGATTCATTGACCTCCCCACCGCCTTTGCTGTCCACGTCATCGTCCGAGAGTTCAAGAGCCGTGCCCTCCAGCTGTAGTGCACGCCTCCCCGCTCGACTGGTGGTGAAGGTCAGACTGGTGCCAGTCCTCCTGGTGGAAGGGAACTAGAGTTGTAAACATCTCATATTATGGGACACAAGTACAGCACACACGCTCTACTGGTCTTGGGAATAAACAGAGCACCAAGTGCAACATCAAGTGAGTGGATGGCTAGTGCTTTGGATTCGTGCAATTACTGTGCTATATTCGAGGCAAGCAATAATGTAACATGAATGGACACAGGTTCTGGAGCGGGTCAGGCAGTCTCTCTGGAGAACATGGAAAGGTAACGTTTCGGGTCGAGTCGCTCCTTCAGACGGAAGTGATAATGTAATATACACTGGTGAACTTTGGCTTTCCAAGTGGTGAAAGTCAGGGGCCGCTGAGATCAAAGGGGTGACCCGGCAAGGGGGGGGGGGGCTGCTTGCTGCCACATGTAGCAGCAGGCCTCGCTCGCTGCTGCAAGAAGAAAGGACTTCTTGATGAACCTTTTGTAACATTGTCAGTGCCAGAAACCTCTGATTCTACAATGAGGACAGTGGAGGACTGGGGGGCAGGAGAGAGAATGATTAAATAACATTCTAAGAGTACATACATCTGCACTTAGTAGTTATACTTTTGGTCCTATTTACATGGCCCTCCATAATGTTTGGGACAAAGACAAATCATTTATTTATTTGATTCTGTACTCCACAATTTGAGATTTGTAATAGATTTGTAATAGAACAAATCACATGTGGTTAAAGTGTCAGATTTTAATAAAGGCCATTTTTATACATTTTGGTTTCACCGTGTAGAAATTACAGCTGTGTTTATACATAGTCCCCCCCATTTCAGCTAACCAAGATGTTTGTTGCATATCCTTTGCATGCAATGACTACTTGAAGTCTGCGATTCATGGACATCATCAGTTGCTGGGTGTCTTCTCTGGTGATGCTCTGCTGGGCCTGTATTGCAGCCATCTTTAGCTTCTGCTTGTTTTGGGGGCTTGTCCCCTTCAGTTTGCACAGTATATAAAAGTCATGCTCAATTGGGTTCAGATCGGGTGATTGACTTGGCTATTCAAGAATTGACCATTTTTTAGCTTTGAAAAGCTCCTTTGTTGCTTTAGCAGTATGTTTGGGATCATTGTCTTGCTGTAGAATGAACCGCCAGCCAATGAGTTTTGAGGCATTTGTTTGAACTTGAGCAGATAGGATGTGTCTATACACTTCAGAATTCATTATGGTACTACCATCAGCAGTTGTATCATCAATGAAGATAAGTGAGCCAGCACCTTCCACAAGACCTTTTTTCAGAACGGTGGTTGCTCTTTTAAGTACTTCTTGGCAAACAGCAACCTTGCCATCTTATTTTTGTGGCTAACCAGTGGTTTGGATCTTGCAGTGTAGCCTCTGTATTTCTGTTCATGAAGTCTTCTGCGGACAGAGGTTATTGACAAATCCACATCTGACTCCTGAAGAGTGTTTCTGATCTGTCAGACAGGTGTTTGGGGATTTTTCTTTATTACAGTGAGAATTCTTGTCATCAGCTGTGGAGGTCTTCCTTGGCCTGCCAGTCCCTTTGCGATTAGTAAGCTCACCTGTGCTCTCTTTATTCTTAATGATGTTCCAAACAGTTGATTTTGGTAAGCCTAAGGTTTGGCTGATGTCTCTAACAGTTTTATTCTTGTTTCTCAGTCTCATAATGGCTTCTTTGACTTTCATTGGCACAACTTTGGTCCTCATGTTGGTAAACAGCAATAAAAGTTTCCAAAGGTGATGGAAAGACTGGAGGAAAGACTGGGTGCTGAGAGCTCCTTCTACCTGCATTAAAGAAGCATTTAAACACACCTGAGCAATTACAAACACCTGTGAAGCCACGTGTCCCAAACATTATGGTGCCCTGAAATGGGGGGACTATGTATAAACACAGCTGTACTTTCTACATGGTGAAACCAAAATGTATAAAAATACCCTTTAATAAAATCTGACAATGTGCACTTTCACCACGTGATTTTTTTCTATTACAAATCTCAAATGGTGGAATACAGAGGCAAATAAATAAATGATGGGTCTTTGCCCCAAGCATTATGGAGGGCACTGTACAAGTCACACACAGGCAGCACCTTAGTCAGGATTGTCCCTGGCACAGTAATGCAGCAACTCTACTGCTGTGCCACCGTGCCCCCCTGCCTTTAAGCACTTCCACTTGAAGTTCACCCAGACCACTTTTTGCATAGGAAATGTTTATAAAAAGGAATGTTATAAAAAGGGAGAAACAAGGAACGGCGGGTGTTGGCTAATACAACAGAACACAGTGTTCGAGTAACTTAGCAGGTCAGGAAGCATTACAGGAGAACATGGATAAGTAACATTTCAGGTTGGGATCCTTCTTCAGACTGATTAGGCAGGTGGGGTGGGGGAGAAGAAGCGAATTTGAAGAGGGCGATCTTGATAACAAGGTCTTTGATGATAACCACCTCTACCCGAGCTTGTCTAGGAGTGAACTGCAGATGGCCCAGACTCTCAATCTGAAGCAGCGTCTCGACCCAAAACATCACCTATTCCTTTTCTCCCGTGATGCTGCCTGACCCGCTGAGTAACTCCAGTCTTTTGTACCTACCTGAGCCTGCTCTTCAGAGTGTTGACCTCTCGGTTCATGGCCTCGGCGGTCTCCGTGGTATCGTCCAGCTCCCGCTGGAGTTTCCGACGGGCCGCATTCGCCCGCGTGGCTTCCTCCTCCGCCTCCTCCAGCTGCCGCTTCAGCTGCTTCATGCGCGAGTTCGACTTCTCCACCTAGAGGACAAAATCATCTCAATTTTCTGGAAGGTAGAAAGAGGTTTTGCCTGTGAATTTAAACATTTAGCCATTAATCTTCACCTTCCTACTGATTTTCACACTTCTCCTTCCAACTACTTTTATGGCGTGTTTTTTTTAAACAGTGACTGGAATGCACTGCCAGGGACAGTGTTGGAGGTAGAATCAAGTGGCATTTAAGAGGCTTTTTGATGCACATGGACATGCAGGGAATGGATCATGTGCAGGCAGAGGAGATTAGTTTATCTGGGCATCATGTTCAGCACAGACAGTGTAGACTGAAGGGCCTGTTCCTGTGCTGTGTGTTTCTATAGGGAAACAATAAACTGCAGATGCTTGTTTATAAAAAAAAGATCGTGCAGGAGCTCACTGATGGTTAGGCAGCATCTCTTGAGAACATGGATAGGTGACGTTTCGGGTTGGTTTCCTTTCTCAGACAGATTGTACAGGGATCTTGCCCCTCCTCTCTTCTAGCTTTACCCCCCCCTCCCCCCCCTCCACAACCAGTCTGAAGAAGGGTCCAAATGTATCCATGCCCTCCAGAGATGCTGCCAGATCTGCTGAGTTATTCCAGCACCAAAGCAGGTTTCCATAATCCTATTGTTTATGTTTCCAAGTGCAAGGCAGGAAAGGATTCGTGTTTTATGGTGACAGTTTTATGACAAATTCACAATGAATGGGTCAGTAATTCAGATATCAGGCCAGTCTTAAATGCTGGCACAGAGCCAACCTCTGGGTCTCGGTGTAGAGTAGTTGGTGATTAGACCCCCCGGCTGCAAGTTAAAGGGTTGTGTGTAGCGTCTAATCAGTTCATAAGTTCAGGGAGCAGAATTAGACCATTCAGCCCATCAAGTCTACTCCGCCATTCAATCCTTAATATCCAGTGTCCTTATTGAGGCATCTTCCCAATTCCACACTGTCCCTCCCCACTGTCATTCCTCTATACCACACCTACGATCGTGATACTTTTCGTAGAACCACAAGGTTTAGAAGCTGGCAGTGATTTAAAATCCAATCCTGTGTATCTGACGTAAGCCCAAGGCACCGACTGCAGTGTTTTTCCACAATACAAAACAAGGGCACGTTTCACCTTTTGAAGTGTAGAACAAGGGAATAGTGATTTCACATCTACTGGACACCTCACCAATGGGCCATGGAGCAGGCATTCTGCCAAGTCCCAACAGGAATGCCTTTGATGTGCTCAAACTAAAAATCTGAAAGACTTCAAATTATTAAAAACACAACCATTTAAAATAACTTTAAAAAAAATCCCTAAATGCCCTTCCAGCAGCTGATTTTCCAAAGTTTTTTCCAACATATTTTTTGAAGGATCCATTGTAGCCGCACAGACTCAGCAGCAGCTTCTCAGCTGAGTGAATGGGAACGTTTAGTACAGAGGCACAGCATGGAGGCAGGCCCTTCAGCCCACCGTGATCACTCGGACACTAGTTCGATCCGACGCACTCTGGACAATTTACAGAAGCCGATGAATCTATAAACCTGCACGTCTTTGGGATGCGGGAGGAAACCGGAGCACCCGGAGAAAACCCATGCCGCCATGGGGAGAACGTACAAACTCCTTACAGACAGCATCCATAGTCAGGATCGAACCCTTGCCGTCTACAAATCTGTCCAAATGCTTTTTGAAAGCTATAATTGTATCCACTTCTACAGCATCCCGGGGCAGCTCAGACGACTCTCCAAGTGGAAAGAGTTGCCCTCAAACTCCCTCTTAGATCCCCCCCTCCCCTCTAACTTTAGGCCTTTCGAATTAACCTGTCAGCCATCGGTGGAAGAATATTACTTGAGAAATCCCAGAGGCTAAAATGCTACCTGTTCTTTGTACTGATCGGCGTGCCGACGTTCATCCTCAATCTGCAGGAACACTTCCTTCAGCTTTTTCTCTGTGCGCCGCACCAACTTATTGGCCGTTGCTCGCTCCCTGCAACAGAAATGTCAATGTCGAACAAGAGCAAAAAGGAAGCTGATCTACTCAAATGTCCGAAATCATCAAAATTGGCAGAGGTTCTGAGAAAAGGACAAGAGCTAGCATCTCTGACAAATGCCGAATCACAATAATGGAAGCATGCGGTTGTTTTACCCAAACAAATGAAATTCTGGAAAAGGAAAAGACATTGTTGTAGTAACTCAGTGGGTCGGGCAGCAAATCTGAAGAATATGGATAGATGACATTTCAGGTCCCCACCAGAAACATCACCTATCCCATGCTCTCCAGAGATGCTGCCCGATCCACTGAATTTGGGCCATTCAAACTGATACTCTTTTGACCAATTAAACTAGAATACTATCCTTGATCACCAAGCAATTAAAAGGAGCAAATTTCAAAACCTTTTTGAAAAATGGCAAGTACAAAATTGTAATTTGGAAAAGCATAATGCTATAACAATGCAAACAACTAATAGCCACAGTTTTAAACTTTCAAAGTGCCTTCAAATATTCTGATTTTCTGAACATATTCTGTTAATTTTAGAGTGATGAAATGTGGTGAACAGCAATGCATGATATACCATTTGTGTTATGTCCAGTTTCCCAGCTGCACATACAATCCTAGAAATCAATGCATAGGAACATGTACACCTGCTTTTCCCTCTCCTGGTAATCAAAGTGATAATTGTCACAGATGACTGAATGAATGAAGCGACATTAATTTATATTTTCAAAATTAAATACCAATTAATAAAAAATCAAATTTAAATTATTCTGAACTACACTCATAACATCTATTCCCCAATTGCTTCTGTCCCGCTATGATCATATGTTAACGGAGTGCCACTAACAATGAAGTTTAAACAAAGAGACTACAAGCAAAACACAAGGGTTAAATAATTTCAACCAAAATTAGAATATCATCATATGCTTCTTACTGCACAGAAATGGACCATTCAGCCCACTGAGTCCATGGCGGCCATTAATCACCCAGTTACATTAATTCGATTTTTTCCTATCAACTCTCCCTAGATTCTTTCACTCACCTGTCTATACATTGGGGACAATTTACAGCAGCCAAATAACCTTCCAAACAACACATTTTTGGAACTCCACACAGACGGTATCAGAGGTCCAAATTGAACTGGAGTTCTAAAGCAGTAACTCGACTAGATGTGCCACAGTGCTGCCCTATTAATTATTTGTCAGAGTAATGCAGGTCCAACATCGATTTCACGGCACCCTTGCTTCCAGAGCCTTGCTGGATTATCCACTTTGTCAGACCAACACAGGCCATGGCCTCGGGAGGCCGAGGTACTGGACTGCAAAGTTGGGCTTGAAAGTTGGCTATGGGAAACAGATCCGCAGGAGATCCAGAGCCCTGGCCACAGAGCGCAAATTAGACCTGCTGATCTGCCGCGGAAATCCTGATGAGGTCGAAATCGGCTGCTTCACCAGGCCCAGACGCTGCATATTGAGGGTCTTCCAGAGGGGAATTCAATTGCACTTTCATAATTTTGTCCGGATTAAAGGAGGAGCAAGACCACCAGTTTCCGAGAAAATAAAATGGTGGTGGACCTTCACCTTTCAGCCCAACTCATTCATACTGACCAATATATATCTAGTTTAAGCCCATTTTCCTGCATTTGGCTCATATTTCTTTGCCTTCCTTCAGTGAGGAATGTGGAGGAGTCACTGTGGTGGATGTTCATGTTAAAATGTATTTTATGTATTCATAGAAACATAGAAAATAGGTGCAGGAGGCCCTTTGAGCCAGCACCACCTTTCATTGTGATCATGGCTGATCGTCCCCAATCAATAACCCATGTCTGCCTTCTCCCCATATCCCTCGATTCCACTAGCCCCTAGAGCTGGTATTCTGTTGTTTTTTATTGGTATGACTGTATGGCAAATGAAATTCCTCGAATTTTGCAAAACATACTTGGCTAATAAAGTATGATTATAATGATGATGATGATGTTATCACTCTATTCCTTACTTTTCCATGAACCTATCCAAATACTATTAAACACTGATTGTACCAGCCTCCGGCAGCTTGTTCCATGTACCACCACCTTCTGAAATATTTGCTCCTTAGATCATCTTTAAATATTCCCCTCTCACCTGAAACCCATGTCTAACTTTTAGTCACAAAAGGACACAAAGTGCTGGAATAACTCAGCAGGTCAGGCAGCATCTCTGGAGAACATGGACAGGTGACGTTTCAGGTCAAGACCCTACTTCAGACTCACTTTAATCAGACTTTGTAAGAGTAGGGGAGCTCATCTATCCATCTATGCCCCTCAATTTAATAAACCTCTATAAGGAGAGTCTTTAGTTTCTTGGGCTCCATTAAGAACAATCCCAACCTATCAAATCTCTCCTTTGTAATTTAAACCCTCCTCTGGTAAAATCCCGATGAAACTTTGTACACTATTTCTAGCACAACCACATCAGTACAGATAACAAACGTCAACCATAATCCCCATTTTATCATCTGGTGGAATAATCACATTGATCCAGCTTCAAGAACATTCACAACTTACACAAAATATTGATCAATGTATTATTTTTCTGGGATAAGGTTTCTCCTCCCCATTTCGCAAAGCAGCAATTCTGAACCCGCAACTTATCAAAGGACTTTACAGGCTAGGTAAAAAGGACTAAGATTTTTTGTTGCACTTCAGTTAAAACTCAAAAAGCTACATTCATTTCCGGTGTTTAGGTGGGACTAGTTTCCTGCATTGCAGAACCATGGAATGAACCTCCAAGGATCCGGGCATCAACTACATGTCAAACTTAATGCACAGTAATCTTACTTTGCTTCCTGTTCAAGTTGTTCTTCCAGTTGTGCTATCTTAGACTCCAGTGCCGAAATGGTGGATTTGAATTTGGACTTGACTGACCCCTCCAGCTCTTGCAGCTTGGCTTTAAGTTCTTTATTCTGCCGCTCAAGTTGTTGGCGTGCGTTTTCACTCTTCTGACCAGCACTGCGCTCACTAGCAAGCTCCGAATTCAGAGTTTCAACCTGTCGCAAAGAAAAATGAAGAGCAAACAAATAGATTACATGCCAGAAATCCAGGATTGTGTCTTTAATGAGCGCAACTATTCCCATTGGTCCTCTCTAAGTTTTTGGCTTTAATGTTAGAATCATAAAATCTGACAGCACGGAGAATGGACCGTTGCCCCAACTGCTCCATGCCGACCAACATGCCCCACCAAGCTAGTTCCTGATTAATGGTCCTGACCCAAAACATTATCTATCCATTTTCTCCAGAGATGCTGGCTGACCCGCTGATTTACTCCAGCATTTTATTCCCCCATCTTTGGTATAAACCAGCATCTGCAGTTCCTTGTTATTCAATTTTTCCATGTTTGGTCCATAACCTCTAAATCTTTTTTTATCCGTATAACTATCCAATGTCTTTTAAATGCTTTATGGTACCTGCCTCAATGACCTCCTCTGGAAACTCATTCCATATACCCACCACCCTTTGAGTGAAAAGGTTGCCCCTCAGTTTCTTACTAAATCTTGTCCCTCTCACCTGAAACCCAAGTTCCCTGGTTATTAATTCGCCTCCCCTGGGTAAAAGGCCCGCATGCACCCTCTCTATTCCCCTCATGCAAATAAGAATGATGTAGCAGCATCTAGTGTCTGAGAACTTGCTGGTCAGGTTAACCCATGACAATCATATCATATACATACAGCCGGAAACAGGCCCTTTCGGCCCTCCAAGTCCGTGCCGCCCAGCGATCCCCGTATATTAACACTATCCTACACCTACTAGGGACAATTTTTACATTTACCCAGCCAATTAACCTACATACCTGTACGTCTTTGGAGACAAGTTAGACAACATTCTTAAATTTAACTTTACAAATTGCATTGAAATCTAGGTTTGGAAAAAGGAAGTAAATTGGAATAAATTCTTTCATCACGAGCAAATAGTTAAATGAATTTCTGACTGACCACTGCTGTGAAGCATTTCATGTTTGAACTTCAATAACCTTGTTCATTTCATATAATAGTTCAATATCTGTTTGGTCTATGCTACAATATCATGCTTGTTTGCTAAATCTTGATAAGCAATGTGAAGCCAAATGTTTTGACTTAAAGAAAAGCTGTGGCCAGCTGAGACCAGAAGATAAGAGATTGCATTAAGCAAGAAAATCAACACGCAAGAAACCGAGCCCATTCTAAATTTAAAACATTTCATAATCACTCAAAGAATCTGATGTCGATTACCTGTCAAGGTAAAATCCCACGATATCTAATCAACTACCAACCAAACATGCAAACCAATGCAGGGCAGCATGGTGACGCAGCAGTAGAGTTGCTGCCTTACAGCGCCAGAGACCCAGGATCGATCCCGACTACGGGTGTTGCCTGTACGGAGTTTGTATGTTCTCCCCATGACCGCGTGGGTTTTCTCCGGGCACTCCGGTTTCCTCCCACACTTCAAAGAGGTACGGGTTTGTAGGTTGACACAAAATGCCGGAGTAACTCAGCGGGATAGGCAGCATCTCTGGAGAGAAGGAATGGGTGACATTTCGGGTCGAGACCCTTCTTCAGGTTTGTAGATTAAATGGCTTCGGTAAAAATTGTAAATTGTCCCTAGCATGTAGGATAGTGCTGGTGTACGGGGAATCACTGGCCGGCGTGGACTCAGTGGGCGAGTGGGCCTGTTTCCACACTGAATCTCTAAACTAAACAGGGAGAAACACGTAAAAAAGCTGAAATTTGTTTACAAGCTGGAACGACATCTAATTCTCATGTTGCTCTTAGCTCTGTGCAGTACCCAAATAAGAGTTCTGCCCACATGGAGATGGAAGGGATGGGATAATAGTTGGTTAGAATGTGCTTAGACCATTCAACCTGGGATTCTGTTGTGGTAGGAGGATCTGAATTGGCAATTATGGCTCCAATTTGGAATTATTGCTCTGCGGCAATATGAAAAAAACTCGTTCATTCACTAAAAAGCAGGAAGGTGAGGCATCTTTGACGGAGGTTCGGGGACTGCTCCGAGTGGCTGGCAACCCAAGCATTACACCAAAATGCCACCATAAATGCAGCTACTGAAGAACTATGTGCATCAGTACTTTTGTAGTGTTTTCTCTACATGTTGCTGCAGAGATTTAATTACATCTAGGACCATAACAGCATTTCCAATATGCAGACTGCATAAGAATGTGATTTGCAGAAGTATTAAAAACCATGCCATGCCGTGGGCAGCTCAGTAGAGCCACTGCCTCACAGCATCAGAGACCTGGGTTCGATGCTGACCTCGGGCGCTGTTTGCGAGGAGTTTGCACGTTCTCCCCGTGACTGAGTGCGTTTTCTCTGAGTGGTCCAGTTTTTTCCCCACATCCCAAAGATGGACAGGTTTGGAGGGTATCTGACCTCTAAATTGCCCCTAGTGTGCAGGGAGTGGATGAGGTGGGATAACATAGAACGGGTGATCGATGGTCGGCGTGGACACGATGGGCTGAAGGGCCTGCTTCCATGAGGTATCTTTCCATCTTCAGAAAAAAATGTCAAAGGCCAAAGGGATCAACACCAAGCTGTACAACGGTAACTTTAATCAACCACAACAAATCTAACCTGCATCGTAGTCTTCCGGAACCTGTCATTGAGGAGCTCCATGTTGCTCTGCTCTTCCTCAAGCTCTTCCTCTAACTGGACAATACGAGCCTCCAAGCGACGCTTCTCATCCAGGAGAGCAGACCTGAGGAACCACGAGGTCCAATTAACATCAGAGTTCAATTATTCAAACATCTACCGATACTACAAAAAGACAAAGTGCTGGAGCAACTCAGCGATTTCGGCTACATCTCTGGAGGAAATGACTAGGTGACGTCTGGATTGGGATCCTTCTTCAGACTCATGGTTCCGACGCGAAACGTCACCTATCCACACATTCTCCAGAGATGCTGCCTGACCTGCTGAGTTACTCCAGCACTTTAAGTCTTTTTTGTAAACCAGCATCTGCAGTTCCTCGTGCCCCTATTTTTTAATACCAAATCGATCCGTTTAAATCAATGGGATTTAATGTTTCAAGGGTGGCCCTAGTGTCAAGAAGTATGCTTGCAAACAATTGGTTGCGAATTAAATATTCTACTTTGGAAACAAAACCATTCAAAATTTGATTTCTGACCAATCTGTTACTGTTGATCAAGTACCAACACTATGGTACGCTAACCAGGTGATAACCAATACTTGGCTACTACGGTTATTTAATTCCCCATTCTTGGAGATTAGAGGCCAGTATACATATTATACAAGTTCAAAGCATTAAGACACAAAGTCTGCTTCCCCATCATTCACTTTACATTCCAAAAACACAAAACAAACTGAAAAGCTGCATCACGGCACAGTAGCAGAACCAATCGATTCCCATTTCTATTATACATTAAAGTCAAGGCAATTTACTGAAATTGCACTGGGCCCATACTCACTGGAGTTTAGAAGGATGAGAGGGGGCCTCATTGAAACTTACTGAATAGTGAAAGGCCTGGTTAGAGTGGATGTGGAGAGGATGTTTCCATTAATGGAAGAGTCCAGGACCAGAGGCCATTGCCTCAGGATAAAAGGATGCACCTTTAGGATGGAGATGAGGAGGAATTTCTTCAGTCAGAGGGTGGTGAATCTGTGGAATTCATTGCCACAGATGGCTGTGGAGGTCAAGTCAATGGATATTTTTAAGGTGGAGATTGATAGATTCTTGATTAGTGTAGGAGCCATTTACGCTTAAATTAGTTTCTGTCTTTTTTGCATGCTTGGGGGTGTGATTTGATACGTAATGGGGAGTGTCTACATCTGAGGAGGCTAGCGTAGCCACAGAGATTGTGGGTCAGTTTAGTCTCGGAGGATGGAGAGAATACAGTTTTTTAACCGCACAGCCACAACCACAACTCACAGCCACAACACACGACCACAACCACACAACCACAACCACACGACCACAACCACAATACACACGACCACAACCACAACACACACGACCACAACCACACAATCTCGACTGTACTGTTTGAAGAAGAAATAATTGATAAGCACGAAAAGTTATGAATTACTCTTTGGATTTGTGCTACTTTAATAAAGACCGATTAATCAAGAAACAGCGTTTGGAAGATTCGTTTTTGCTATCTCAGAGTGCGGTGAGTGCGTAAACTATATCTCCACCCCATCCCCGAGCAGTAATGGCTATCGAAGTTGGACTTTGAGAAGGTTTAGAAACTGCCATTACATTTAGTAAGGGTGTCAGCGGTTATGGGGAGAAGACAGGAGAATGGGGTTGAGAGGGATAGATCAGCTATGATTAAATGGCAGCGTAGACTCCATGGGCTGAGTGGCCTAATTCTGCTCCTATAATTTATGAACATGAAAATTCATCAGCATCCATGGTGTATGCAGCATTTAGATACTGCCAAACGCACATTTTGAATATATTTGTCCATCTGCTACTTTCTTATTCTGTTGTGCAACCTGACTGGGACACCCCCCCCCCCCCCCCCCCCGCAAAAAAACATAAATGCCAAATAAAAGGACCCCAAGCCGAATCTCCCTGCTGCCAATTTACAAAGGAGCACAATTTGGGGGAGGCAATTCCCTTGTGAATTCAGCAGTGAAGATTGAAAGAAAGAGAATTTCTGGACCTTAATCAACAATTGCTCTGGCTTCAAAATCTCTGGACGTTTCCAAGAAATAAGAAGCAAATTCAGAGATATGAACAGAGAGTATATTGATGAGTGAACTGTTAAAGGTCCCAACTGGAAACCAGCAAGAATATAATTACACAATTTTAAGAGCTTGTGAAAATAAGATTTCCCAACACCATAAAAACAGGAACATGGTCCTGGATAAAGGATGAACCATGAGGCAAAAAACTGGAGATGTGCCATTCAAAGTAGGACACAAAGACACAAGGAACTGAATTAAACTACTTGGATTTTTTTCCTCATTAGCCTTTGATGTTTATCAACCCAAACCCTGTTGAAAAGTAAGCAACATCATTATCCACTGGAAATAAGTTTGTTTTTCAATACTCATGCCATTAATTAGAAATTCAAGGTTTGGTTGCAACATATGACTGAAAGATGGATTGCAAGACTATTGTGGTTGGGAGAATATGCGACAAGACATTACATTGTGCTGGAGGAAACTGCAGATGCTGGTTTAGTCTGAAGATAGACACAAAGTGCTGGATTAACTCAAATGGTCAGGCAGCATTCTCTGGAGAAAAAGGATGATGTTTTGTGTCTGAACCCTTCTTCAGACTGAAAATAGAGTGGGGAGGGGGCGGGGGAACTCTAGGTAGGTAAAGGCCAGAGCAAATCAGGGCCGGCAACAGATGACCAAGGAGGAGTGGAACCCAAAATGGGCCAATGTTGGCTGGGGAAGAGATGATAATGCCCATAGTGTTACACGCTGCTTCTCTTTATACCCCAACCTTCCTGCTTTCCAAGCTTGCTTCCATGTAATTTGTATGGCAGCAAAAGAATTCTACGACTGAATACCCTTTATGCCATCTTGTTGCAAGTGCTTACGTACATCGGTCAAAGACCTAAGACCAGGTTTTGACCCAGAAGTCAGAAGCCAAGACCCAGTCTACACAAAACCTGACAATTTCAACAAGCTGTACAGTACTAGTATCCAACCATGAGACCACAGAGAAAAATAAAATCCAGGCATGGAAAAATGGCCTTGAGTGAAGTTATCCAAAGATGCCCTGAAATATGTTACATTTGTGGATCTCTAGTCAAAAATTATTTAGCAGCTTTACATTATAAACCTTCAGAAGCTGATTAAGTCAAAGCGAACATTCTAATAAGAGGCAATCTTGAACTGCTATTTTGACATTCCTTAGATACATATGCAAATCCTAAGAAAACAATAAAGCTTGAATGAGCTTGGCTCCCACTGCAAACATTCTGCAGTTGGGTCTGCTCAGATAATTGCACAGTCTGGAGATACAAGATCAAGCCTTTATTACTGTTGACACATGAATTTCATTTAGATGTAATCGTGGCATCTCGAGTGCTTTAAATAAACAAATTATATTAAGAACTGGGGTAATGGGCTGATGTCACGCTCTCTTACTTTCCAGATGTGCTGTTTGCAATCTCATCTGCCAACTCGTCACGTTCCTGTTCTGCATGGCGACGGGTTCTCTCCGAAGCTGCCAGTTCCTGTAAAATTGTGCAAAGTTCAGTTCCAGGCAAGACCCAATGATACAGGTCCGTCATTGCACTGAAGAACAAACTTAGAAACTGTTCTGCAAGCTTCAGCTACATTAATCTCATCATACGACAGCCCGATTAAAAAACAACCAATTCTTCAGTGTGAATCAATGTTAGTTAATTTCCTCAAATATACGTCAGGTTTTAGGACTTTTGACATGCGCTATGAATTTAAGCAGATCGTGCCTGATCCATAATCTGGCTCCATTCATAGCACACAGTACAGCACAGGAATAGGCCCTTTGGCCCACAATGTCCACACCAAACATACCAGGTGAAGCTATCTCCTCTGCATGCACATAGAAACATAGAAAATAGGAGCAGGAGTAGGCCATTCGGCCCTTCGAGCCTGCACCGCCATTCAATATGATCATGGCTGATCATCCAGCTCAGTAACCTGTACCTGCCTTCTCTCCATACCCCCTGATCCCTTTAGCCACAAGAGCCACATCTAAGTCCCTCTTAAATATAGCCAATGAACTGGCCTCAAATACCTTCTGTGGCAGAGAATTCCACAGACTCACCACTCTCTGTGTGAAGAAATTTTTTCTCATCTCGGTCCTAAAAGACTTCCCCCTTATCCTTAAGCTGTGACCCCTGGTTCTGGACTCCCCCAACATCGGGAACAATCTTCCCGCATCTAGCCTCTCCAACCCCTTAAGAATTTTATATGTTTCTATAAGATCCCCCCTCAGTCTTCTAAATTCCAGTGAGTACAAGCCTAGTCTATCCAGTCTTTCTTCATATGAAAGTCCCGCCATCCCAGGGATCAATCTAGTGAACCTTCTCTATACTCCCTCTAAGGCAAGAACGTCTTTCCTCAGATTAGGAGCCCAAAACTGCACACAGTACTCCAGGTGCGGTCTCACCAAGGCCCTGTACAACTGCAGCAGAACCTCCCTGCTCCTAAACTCAAATCCTCTTGCTATGAATGCCAACATACCATTTGCTTTCTTCACTGCCTGCTGTACCTGCACGCTTGCTTTCAATGACTGGTGCACCATGACACCCATATTCTTCCATTTCATGCATAACTAAAAACCTAACTATCCTAACTAAAAACCTCAAAGGCAGACTTTTGCATTTGCCTCCAGTACCATCTCTAGCAGCGTGTTCCAGACACCTGCTATTGTGTAAAAAAAACTTGTCCCGCATCTCCTATGAATTCTGCCCCTCGCACCTTAAAGCCACATCTTGTATTTGACATTTACACCCTGGGGAAAAGGGTCATCTAGTATGACTCCATGTATCTTGTGCAACCTTGTGGGTGGGTCTTCCATACCACACATTTAGATGCAAATAGACTTAAGATTTATTGCATTAAATAGATCTATTAGAGTTTTATTCACACCCAAAATTGTAGAAATGCTCAGAGATACTTGTGTTGATATATGCTTACAGTTCCAAAGTATATTGTATATTCCAAGCTATGAACAAACTATAGATATTGTGTTGCAATTTGTAAATAGTCAAGCATTGATCAGGAAGCTAGAATAGCTGTTCACTTCAATCATCCTGATCAGAGCAAGAACTTGGCAAACTGCTTCTATGGGCAGGGATTTCGGTTCAGTATTACTGTTGTATAGAATCTTAAAAGGAACATTACTGCAGGAGACCACCACCGACTTTCCAGCAACTGATGGTCACGCACCTCTTTTAATCAGAGAAAAAAATGACAAGAGCGTACTTCCAGATGTGCCACTGAAAATGTGGTGCCGAGGCCAGGTGAGGCAGCCAATCTCACCCTCATCGGGGCTTCTGCAGGCGATCGGCTGGTAGAATTTGCCCATGCAAAATGGATACTACAGCAAGGCTCTGGAACCAAGGGTACCAGAAAATCAGCAATGGACCTGTATATCTATAGACCATAATTTGGTCAGCAACAGTGCAATATAGTTTGCTGTTTAGAAGCCCATCATGATACAAATGGTCTCAATTTCCCATTGCAGACCGTTTGTAGGTTTGCAGACAGCAAACCCCTCCAATTCCGATTACACGGTTGAACTACATGTCAATCTCTTTAGTCAAGCTTACTTTATCTGCACAGATAAGAAGCATGAGATTTGTGTGAACAAATACACTGGCCCTTAGGCTGGCCAGCGTCCAAATGCCTGAAGAAGTGGTGCCTGGGATCAACAGACCTCATGAAGCTGCAAGATTTCTGCCTCCAGACTCTTCAGCTTCTTTTCATTCTCCTTTGACTGAGAGAAGATCTCATCTCTGGAAACACGAGCCTCTTCTAGTTCACGTTGGTAGTCCTTCATCTGTGCCTGCAAAAAAGGTTTGAGAATTCAGCCCTCCGGATCACATGGACTGTCGATCACCCGGTCACACGACCTCGATGTTATCCCACTTCAACTCTGCACACCAGGGGCAATTTGCAGAGGCCAATTAACCTACAAACCCAGATGCCGGTGGGACTTGCAGGAAACTGGAGCACCCGAAGGAAACCTCGCAGTCACAGGGGGAAAGGTGCAAACTCCACAGTGACAGCACCCAAGGTCAGGATTGAACCCAAGTCTACCCTTGAGGCAGTGGCTCTACCAGTTTGTCTATTTTGTTTACATTGTCCTCCAATCTCATAAGGCAACGAATCATACTTTGTGCAAACTTAATGTAATTTAGCATTGCTAACTACACAATCATTCATTCAAAATGCAACTACTGCACATTGAGGTTCTTCAACTTAAGAACCTAGATCTTTGTACAAGCAAACTGTAATTATGAAGGTTTCAAATGATTTACCTGTACTCTACGAAGTTGTTTAATTGCCTCATCACGACTTTTATTCGATGCCTCGATTTGTGCTTCCAGGTCTTTAAGGTCCATCTCCAGCTTCTTCCTTGTGGCGACTGCTTGTGTACGTTGCTTCCGTTCATCTTCCAGCTCTGCTTCAAGCTCACGAACCTGTGGCACGAAGGAACAATTACTGAACTGCAAACCCCTCACTCTTCCAAACACCACTAAATCCAAGCTCAACTGTGTAGTTAAAAAGCGTCTATTAACTCCAGACCTAATGCTGCTTACCCTAATGCTACTTATTTAAATGCTTAAAATTTAAACGGCAAAGCTGCACTGTTGCTCATGCGTTCATTATTACAACTCTGTCCTATTTAGCAGCGCACACACAAGGTTGAATGTAGCCTCAGAGACCTCAAATGGTCTCCAATATTACTAGGTGGTGAATGGTGAACGAGGATGAGAGCAGGCAAGTTTATCATTTGCACACACCGGTGGTCAGGGAGGTTGGAACGTTACTACAGGTCCACCTCGGATATTCCGGCAACTGGTGGACCGGCACCTCCTTTAATCGGGACAAAATTACGGGAGTGCACTTGAAGTGTCTTTCCTGGAAGTCCCCCCCCCCCCCAGAAATGTGGTGCCTAAGCCAGTTGATGTGGGTGATCTTGATCTCATCGGGACTTCCTTGGCCGATCAGCGGGTCGAATTTGCCCCCTGTGGCCATGGCTCTGGAACTCCGGCCCGTTTGCAGCTGGCAAATCTGTTCCCATAGCCGATTTCCAAGGCCAACTTTACAGGCATCCCTTCCTATCCCCCCCCCCCCCATCTCCTCCCCCATCCACCCTGAAGTCATGACTTCCATTGGTCCAGCAAAGCAGATAATGACCTCCAGCAGTTGGCTGGGAGCTCTGTCTGTACAAGGCCATACATAAATGACAGGGTGATCCAGAATCTGGTGTAACCAACTTGCAGGTCAGTTTGCAGCTATTCAGATTAGCTTGATATCATGGCAAGGTGCCCGTGAGAATGACTGCAGATATTCTACAACTTAAGTCAGAACTTTGCTAGTCAGGCAGCAATGGTGGCGAGAATGAACAGACAACCTTTTGGGATAATACTGTTCTTCAGACTGTCCCCCTCCACCACAGATGCTGCCTGGCCAGCTGAGTTCCTCCAGCACTCTTCCGCTTCTATTTACTTTCAAGGTCAGTTTATTGTCACATGTACCAATTAAGGTACAGTGAAATTTGAATTACCATACAGCCATACTAACAAAAGCAACAAGACATACAACTACATAAAAGTTAACATAAACAGCAGATTCCCCACGTTCCTCACTGTGATGGAAGGCAATAAGGTTCAATCTCCTTCCTCTTTATTCTCCCGCGGCCGGGGCAGTCGAACCATCCACAGTCAGGGCGGTCAAAACGCCCACGGCTTGGAGTCTCCGATGTCGGTCTCGAACCAGTGACCGCGGGCTCCGCGATGTTAAAGTCCCGCCGGCACCCATGGTTGGAGCCCCAAAGATGACCCCTGACAGGGATCGCGAACTCCGTGATGGTAAGACCGCAGGCTCCCGGTCGATCTCCAGCAAAGGCCGCCAACTCCACGATGTTAGGCCGCAGTGCGGATGGAGATATGATATGGAAAAAAAAAATCGCATCTCCATCGAGGGGAAGAGGTTAGAAAAAGTTTCCCCCAACTCCCCCCTCACAGAAAACAAGCTAAAGAACACTAAAAAAATATACATTTAACATATACAAAACAGACACAAAGAAGGAAAGGACGGACAGACAGACTGTTGGCGAGGCAGCCATTTGAATTTCACTGTACCTTAATTGGTACATGTGACAATTAATTGACCTTGAAACCTTGAAACTTTAACAAAGTTACTTTGTTTGCGAAAAGGATATTGATGAGAAATTATCTTCGGTGGAAGAATTTACCTGCTTAACCAACATTCTCTTCTTCTCTTCATTCTGCTCATCTCTGGCCTGCAGGTCCCGCTCAAACTGGGCCTTCATGGCCTGCATATTGACCTCCAAACGAAGCTTGGCATCTTCTGTGGCCTGCAGTTCATCCTCTAGCTCCTCAAGCTGGGTCCTTATCTCGTCCACCTGTTGTTCCAAGGCCCGCTTGGATTTCTCAAGTTCATGCACCTTCCCAAATACAAAGACAAGATCACTCAGGTACAGCTATTTATTGATCGACTCCCATCTCCTCCAGGGTCATATTGTTATTGTTATATTCGAGGAGAGGGAAACATACGTTTACAGTGTGCCAACTAGACATCTCCAAACTCAGAAAGGTTTCTCCTTCCCTTCCAATTCACCAAGATATTACAAACCACCGAACAATGCACTTGCGACACAATGACATTAACTTGCCTTGAAAGTTAGTTTACATAACTTTCCTTGCCTCTAAATATACAAAGTGACACACGAATAGGAGAACATCCAATTCATTTTCCAGCTGAAAGTCTATTGATATCTAAAAATACTTTTCAGGCCCCAACTTTAAAGAAACTTTAAAATTTAAAAATGTATTTTAACTCTACCCATGGCTTAAATGGGAAGTGTTTTCCTCATAGCCTCACTTGCAGTTCCAACTTCAGGCAAGGCTAGATTTACAGACAAAAAGTCCATTACAAGAAACCCAAATTGTAATCAGAAGTAACTCCTGAAATAACAAGGGTGCCAAAGGAAAATAAAAGAATAAACACACAACTAACTTACTTTTAAAATTAAGGAACACTATTTTTTTAAACCTTTCCAGTAAGCTGCCAAGGGCAAAAATTATTTTAGAAATTTTGAACCAATACTGCACATTCTTTGCTAACATAGAAAATAGGTGCAGGAGGAGGCCATCCGGCCCTTCGAGTCAGCACCACATTACCACTGCTACATTAATTTTTTTTAAAAATATTGACGCCCATGTCCAAAAAATTGTGATCAGACTGTTTTTCTTAATACCATTTTTTAAAACATTGAAAGTGACAAGTTAACTCCAAATCCCAAAGCAATTTTAAGTAACCATATAGTGACTGCTTAGTTCCATCAAGCTTCACACACGAGCAGGTGCAACAATAAATCTCACTGATATCATAAGATCCTAAGACACAAGAAAAGAATTACGCCATTCAGCCAGCCCATTGAGTCTGCTTTGCCATGCGACCGTGGTTGATCTATTATTCTATTATTATTCAATGCTATTCACCTGCCTTCTCCCCATAACCTTTGTACTCTTTCTAATCAAGAACCTATCAATCTCTGCTTTAAAAACAACGAATGACTTGGCCTCCACCACTGTCTGTGGCAATGAATTCCACAGATTTATCACCCTTTGGCTAAAGAAATTCATCCTCATCTCCACTCTAAATGAGATAATAATTTGTGTTTGTGACAGGAAAGCCTCCATGTGCAATCCAATAGGGATATAAAAACTCAACTACTGGCCAATGTACTCCAAGCTATTCAGGAAGGTGAGTTTGAAGCACCAAACACTTTTAGTTGTACATTGTTCTGCGGTTCTTTGAGTTAACTTACGTTCTTGCCCACATCATCCTTGGAACTCATCAGGTCCTCCATTTCAGTGCGGAGTTGCTTGTTGTGTCTCTCCAGCTCTTCTTTGCCTTCAAGAGCCTCGTCCAGCGCTCGGGTCAACAGCAGAGTCTTTGTCTCCTTTTCTCTGGCTTCTGCCTCAGCTCTATCCCTTTCCTCAGCAAAGCGAGCAGAAATGCTCTTTTCCTCAGCCAGCATCTGATCAAAGCAAAGTTCATTTGAAATAATGAAACTTTTAAATTCATATAAACCTACAACATTTAGAGTAATGAACTGTAGCATCTTTCACGATTCATTAAAGTGCTTTATTTCAAATCAGACTGTTTCAATCCTCTACTTTTTTCCCCCCTAATTTAGTATTTTCAACTGAACTCTGATGCAGAAGCCAAGAACAGAATAGCCATCAAGTGACATAGTCTGCTCAAGTCTCCAAGAGCTACATATTTTAGCTTGAGCCTCTTAACTACTATTGTACAGCTGTAAAATTGCTGAATATTAATAATTTGAAGTTTGAAAAACCCATTTGATAGAGGCTCACTTTAGTCCACCAGAACCATGAAAACCCATGCAAGATGAAAATGGAACATGCTGGTCCCAAAAGACCTATCATTACAATTGTTGTAATGCAATACAATTGTTGACATTTAAAAAAATTCTGTTCCAGGTAGGATGGCAGCGGCACAGCAGGTCGAACTGCTGCCTCAGCCCCAATCACCCGGGTCCGATTCTGATCTTGGGTGCTGTCTGCATTTCACATTCACATTCTCCACGTGTCTGCATGGGTTTTCTCCAGGTGCTCCGGTTTTCTCACACACCCCAAAGACATGTTGGGTTGTAGGTTCATTGGTCCTTGTAAACTTCCCCTAGTGTGTTGGGGGTGGATGAGAAAGAGGAATAACAGAACGAGAGTGAACGGGCGATCGATAGTCAGCATGGACTTGGTGGGAGGCCAAAGGGCCCCGTTTCCTTGTTGTATCTCCCTCAACATCTGGGAATCAGTATTACCAGCTGAAATACAATGCTGAAAACCACATTCTGCACCTTGGTACTTTTCTCTTTGCTCTACATGGTGCGTTTGGCTTGTTGTATTCATGTACAGTATTATCCAATTTAATTGGATTGCACGCAAACAAGATTTTCCATTCTCCCCAATGCACGTGACAATAACAAAACCAAATATCAACAGTACCTGATCAAATTTCTTCTGTTTTTTCTCAAGACTGGAGACAATTTGACGCTGGTGATCAAGGTCCACCAACAGATCATCAAGCTCCTGTTGAAGACGGTTTTTGGTTTTCTCCATTTTATCAAAGGCCATTGTTTTCTCTTCAAAGCGTTGAGTGAGTGCTTCCACATCTTTCAGAAGTTTTCTCTTGGCCTCTTCCAGGCCATCTATTGTCGTCACATCTTCATCCACTCTCTTCTTCGCGTCAGCCAGCTAAATGAAGAGGTTAAGATCAGACATTGCACCGGCCCACAATCCGGAATTCAAAGAAACACATTTTGTCAAAGCATCACGCCATAATTTTGTCTCTTAAATTGCCAAAAAAAAAAGTTAAATATTTCAAAAAGGTTATTTTGTTTGAAAATTGTATTTGCAGCATTACTTGGCAAAAAATGTGGCAATATTTCCAGAAGAAAGACTGAGGTAAAAGATTAAAAATCTCAATTTTATAGTTTGCAGACCAACAATTTGCAGTCTGAAACTTTGCAGAGAATTTAAAGGGCAAAAGATTGTCTGCCAATATTTTATTGTTTTTAAATGTTTTTTTTTTTTTTAAAGCATCTTGAAAATTTTAGTTATACTTGCATCAAAGTTGTTGAGGATCAGTATAATTTCTTTACGGGCAATTAATCATTTATACATGGAACCGTGCAACACAGGAACAGGCCCTCCGGCCCACAATATCTGTGCCGAACATGATGCCAAGTTTAAACTAATCTCCTCTGCCTACGCACAATCATATCTCTCCATTCTCTGCTTATCCATGTGCCTACCTAAAAGCCTCTTAAATGCCACCATTATATCTGCCTCCACCACCACCCCTGGCAGTGTTCCAAGCACGCACCAGCCTAATAAAAACATGCCCCGCACATCTCCTTTAAACTTTGTCCCTCCCACCTTAAAGCTATGCCCTCTAGTGTTTGACATTTACACGCTGTGCAGCACAGTGGCACAGCGGTTGAGTTACTGACTTACAGCACTAGAGACCTGGGTTCGATCCTACTATGGGAACAGTCTGTAGGGAGTTTGTACGTTCTTCCCATGACCTGCGTGAGCTTTATCCGGGATCTCTGGTTTCCTCCCACACTAGAAAGAACTATAGGTGTATAGGCTGATTGGCTCGGTGTAATTGTAAATTGGCGCTAGTGTGTGAAGGATAGTATAGACAATAGGTGCAGGAGTAGGCCATTCGGCCCTTCGAGCCAGCACCGCCATTCAATGTGATCATGGCTGATCATTCTCAATCAGTACCCCGTTCCCGCTTTCTCCCCAAACCCCGACTCCGCTATCCTTAAGAGCTCTATCTAGCTCTCTCTTGAATGTATTCAGAGAATTGGCCTCCACTGCCCTCTGAGGCAGAGAATTCCACAGATTCACAACTCTCTGACTGAAAAAGTTTTTCCTCATCTCTGTTCTAAATGGCCTACCCCTTATTCTCAAACTGTGGCCCCTGGTTCATTGTTAGTGTACGGAGATCACTGGTCGGCGTGAATTCGGTGGGCCGAAGGGCCTGTTTCCACGCTGTATCTAAACCCTGGGAAAAATGGCTTTGACCACCTAGCCTATCCATGCCAGAAAACAGAGATAACTGCCGAGGACCAGTTACCATGGGAACAGTTGACTTCACATGGTCCAACAAATACCTGGATTTGGAGAGTGACCAACTGCTTCTCAAGACTCTTCTTCAATTCTTCATCTTCCTCCTGCTGTTCTTGGAGATTGTTCTTCTCTTCTTCCAGTTGTCGAATGCGACTGCCGAGGTTCAATTTTTGCCGTGTCTCCTCTTGTAGCAGCTCCTATTAAATGTGAATGCAAACATTGGAGCAATAATTTATATTTAATATAAAGCTATCGGTGCAAAAACTAAAGTTGTGGCAGGCTTAGCCACATTAAAAACCCTTATTTTGTTTTTCCATCCACTATGACTCTAACGCTCACACTCAGTTTTTTAGGACAGATTAATCTCTCACCAAGAATCAATTCCTATAAATTGGGAACAAGCTAGACATGGACACCTTCCCCCAGAAATACAAGTACAAGACTGCGATTGTATGGTGTGGTTTACCAGTCATTCAAAGGCAGTCGATTCCTAGGCACATCCTTTTCCATAATTAGCTGAGTTCAGGATGATCAGAAGAGAAGAGTGCTGGAGTAACTTAGCGGGCCAGTCAGCATCTCTGGAGAACATGGATTAGTGATATTTTGGGTCAGGATCCTTCTTCAGAATCAACTCAATCTGAAGAAGGGCACTGACCCAAAACATCACCAACTCATGCTCTCCAGAGATGCTGCCCGGCACACTGAGTTCTCTAGTACTGTGCCTTTTCTTTGTAAACAAGCATTTGCAGTTGCTTGTCTTCAGCATTATCAAGCTGCTTTTAAAATTGGAAAATAATATGTTAACCAACAAAATCTCAGCTCTTCCCTGTAGTATTGATATTTGAAGTGGTCCATTTCTCTTTCACCAAAGGAATTCTGGTTAACACAAAGCTCCATTAAAAGGTTTGACATTCCAGCGGTCAGTTCGGTTACCTGTGCATCTTGGAGTGCAGATTCCAAATTGGCAGTATCTTTCGTTAGCTTTATTGCTTTCTTATCAGCTTCCTCGAGAAGTCCAGAGACATTGTCTAATTCATTCTAGTAAAGGAGAGGGCAAATTCACGATGTGTACAAAATAAATCTCAGATGTTTCCAGCATCTCATTTAATACACATACATTCTTGGCATCAATCTCAAATAAAGGGCTCCTCGTGCCTTAACATGCATATTCTGCCCAAGTGCCACCAGATAATAGGATCAATATATAATTCCTGAAAAAAAATCATTTTATAAATGATATAAAATATAAATTCTGAAAGTAGCTATACGTGCCAGAAACTAACTGCATCTGGTATCAATTTACCTTGAAACAGAACAGGTTCACTTCTAGCATAAATCAAGGTAATCTCTCTATTATAATGCCCTTTGCTAATAATTTCCATCTTCGATGTGATCAATGTGCCTGGATGATGAAATTAATATACAGCATAAAAAAGTGCACCCAACTAAACAAATTGTTGCAATTGTCCTCCCAAAGTTAAAAAAGACAAGAAATTCCTTTTAAGTTATATTTATTGTACATGATCAACAGTAAAGGTCTTATGTCAAACAAGATTAAACGATGCTCCAAAGCACAGGCCATAAACCAGTTAGTGAGGTTTAACTGCTGCAAAATATTAAGTCTCAAATTTCTTACCTGAAGCTTGTGGGACTTATCAGAAAATTCCGATTTTGCCTTTTCACTCTCTACAAACTTCAGCTGCAACTCCTGTACGTGAGATTCAAGCTTCTTTCGTTTATGCTCAGATTCAGCCTTTGCATGCTGCAATATCTTCACCTCACCAGCCAACTCCTTGTTATCATTTTCCAAACCCTGTTTGCCCTTTTCCAAGTTGCCCTTGTGCTGTTTATGAAATAGAAGCAATATTCAAGTTACTCGTGTAAGTTCTCACCCGTAATTAAAGTTTAAGAGTACACTTCTAAAGAACATTGAATGAAAGAAATAATAATTCTGGGCTCCTCTTACAACCATTTTATGACTTTAGGACTTGAGATACAGCCTAGAAACAGGCCCTTCGGCCCAACAAGTCCACGCCGACCAGCGATCACCCCATACACAAGCACTATCCTACACGCTCGGGACAATTTACAGAAATCAATTAACCTACAAACCGATAGGTCTTTGGAGTGTGGGAGGAAACCGGAGCAGCCAGAGAAAACTCACATGGTCACATGGATAGCGTACAAACTCTGAACAGACAGTACCTGTAGTTAAGATCGAACCCGGCTCTCCGATGCTGTAAGCCAGCAGCTCTACTGTTGCACCACTGTGCCATCCACTATGACACTCTGCATGTTAGTCAGAGTCAGCAAAGGCTTTCTAACAATTAGGCCAAATTCTAGGGATGTAATTAGTAAATTAAATACTGCAAATTGACATCTGCCAATATAAATTTGCCAAACGTTTTGTACCACGCACAGATTGATGAGCTAAAGCTCTCATTCTCATGATTGCATCCTGTAATTATATTTCAATATGCACTTTGAGGGAGATTCTGTGGTACTGACCCTCTTGGCTTGTTCAAGCTGCTCTGAGAGCTCCTCCAGGACAGTACTGTGTCTTTGACGAATATCCTGGATTTGAACTTCATGGGCCTTAGTCTCCTCTTCAATGGCCTTCTTGAGCTCAGCTACCTCCTGCTCACGTTTGGATCTGTCGTTAAGTAACAGGTACGTCAGAAATTTAATCTAAAAATATTGACTTGCTTTATTCATACAATTATCAACTTCAGTAAAAACTTTATTATACTTGTCCATGTGCATAGTTAGGAGAACAGCACTTTGCACAGGAAGGTTCCAGGGTTGAAGGGACTAGGGCCACAATGAGATCAGGCTTGACTGGGGCAGTTCCCAATCATACCACTGTTCGGCTTGAATAGACAAAAGGCCATTTGTATGAGGAACCACACAGACTTGTGTTCAGAACTTTACTTCTGTGAAAGTCCACATGGTCAAGTGGAATAAAGAGTAAGGGAAAAAAAGTCAAATGAAAAACTGCTCAATTATATACAAAAGCACAACAACAAAAAATATATAGATATTTTTAGTGGAATGGCAGTGTATAATTCAGAGTCAAAGCTGAACTGCAATGGTGTGGAATTTGCAGAATCTATATTTAAGCCACTGCTGTAATGCCAATACACAGCAAAACACTAACCTCAGCCACGATATTCTTGGGACTGAGACTTTGGTTGCACTACAGAGTTTTAGTTTTTGCAGTATTATGGTTACCTTGTATTATGGTGATTAATGTTTTGTATTTTTGTTTGTGTGTTGTGTAGTTTATGTATTTATGGGTCTGTTCAGCTGCAGCAAAATAAGAATTTCATTGTTCCGTTGACGGTACACATGACAATTAAATACTCTTGGCTCGGCCTGAGGCAGAGTCCAATGTCACCCCCTCACACACTGACTGCCCCAGATGACGGAAGGAAGGAAAGGGGAAACAATGAGACAGAGGCAGCAGCCAAATGGTGGTGGACATTTGGATCCAGGATAGCAACTGGCAGTGAAAAGGCAGCTGTTTCAACTTCAGTAACTCAGGTTGGATTCTGACCTCCTGTGCTTTGTTGGGAGTATACACATCCTGTACGACTGTATTAGTTTCCCCCAGATGCCCTGGTTATCATCCATATCCCACAGTAGTGCATCACCAGAGTTAGGAACAGCTTCTTCCCTTCTGTTATCAGGCTTCTGAACAACTCTTCCATAAGCTTGGGTACTGCCTGACTCATCTCTGAAGTTTGAAGGGTCTCGACCTGGAACGTCACCCATTTCTTCTCTCCAGATATGCTGCCTGCCCCGCTGAGGTACTCCAGCATTTTGTGTCCATCTTTGACTCATCTCGACCCCATTGTGGATATTGAACTCTGTCTCTCTAACTGGTTCACTACAATGTTGAGAACCATGTTCTGCACTCTGTACCTTCCCCATTGCTCTGTCTATTGTACTTGATTGTATTAGGTGAGAATAGGTGACAGTGAAATGCATTGGGGATGGGACGGGTGGGGTTGCACTGTCTGCTGGACACTTGGTGAGCCACCTTCCACGTTGTAAAGAAAATGAGAAACTATCGGCAAAATGGTGAATGCAGAGATATGCCCGCAGAGGGAATTAAATATGTAGGAAAGCACAGCAGATGCTGGTTTAAACCAAAGATAGACACAAAAAGCTGGAGTAGCTGACCGAGTCTGAAAAAGGGTCTCGGCCCGAAACGTCACCCATTCCTTCTCTCCCGAGATGCTGCCTGTCCCGCTGAGTTACTCCAGCTCCTTGTGTCTATCTTCGAGGGAATTAAATAATTCTGTTCCCTCGGTGACTGGAGTTGATAGCAGCTTCCAGGACCATATGTTGGGCTGCCTTCCTTATGGCCTGGGGAGGGCAGGAGAATGAAGCAACCCAGCTTCTTGCTGAATGTTGAACGCTTGCCCACTCAATTCCAACATCTATCGAAACGTATAAGATTATTAAGGGGTTGGACACGTTAGAGCCAGGAAACATGTTCCCAATGTTGGGGGAGTCCAGAACAAGGGGCCACAGTTTAAGAATAAGGGGTAGGCCATTTAGAACTGAGATGAGGAAAAACGTTTTCAGTCAGAGAGTTGTGAATCTGTGGAATTCTCTGCCTCAGAAGGCAGTGGAGGCCAGTTCGTTGGATGCTTTCAAGAGAGAGCTGGATAGAGTTCTTAAGGATAGCGGAGTGAGGGGGTATGGGGAGAAGGCAGGAACGAGGTACTGATTGAGAGTGATCAGCCATGATCGCATTGAATGGCGGTGCTGGCTCGAAGGGCTGAATGGCCTACTCCTGCACCTATTGTCTATTGTCTATGGGGAGAAGGCAGGAACGGGGTACTGATTGAGAATGATCAGCCATGATCACATTGAATGGCGGTGCTGGCTCGAAGGGCCGAATGGCCTCCTCCTGCACCTATTGTCCATGGTCCTCATGAAGAATGGTGGCTATCTGTTAAGGATAGGTCAAGAGCTGGTTTCAGTATTAGCCATGAGGTAAAGGTGCAAAAATGGTTTTAAGTGTGTGAATGGCTTCTTCACCCAATAAATATCCATAACCTTTGAAAACTACAGCTATTATCATCCACATTAGTTCTCCCTCAAAAAGAAAGTGCTGGAGTAACACAGCGAGTCAGGTAGCATTTTTGGAGAACATGGATAGGTCAAGGCGTCCATGGGGATTGGCAGGCCTCCTTCTCAAGGCATGCCTATGAAATCTCCTCTCGCCCTACTTTGAATGAATGTTCCTCCTCTGAAACCAGCACCTGCAATTCCTCGTTTTTAAACTTTGTTTTCCCTCAATTTCATGTCTTTTGCCTCTTAACTGCAACTCCTCAAATTTCGGAAGGTCTCGATTCTGTAAATTTAGTCAAGTATTTTGCCAATTGCATTTCAGAAATTTCAGTCATTTTACTGGAATCTTTTCTAATGTAGCATATAAATTCATTTTATTACGCACATTTTATTCTCGCAATGGCCATATAGGGTCAAGTATTTCATAAACAAATAGTACTTTATCAAAACAGCTGAAGAAATAGCATTTCAAAACGTTGTAAAAACCAAGTGGGTGTAAATGAGCAAGTCTCAAATGATCATTGCTTCAGTACAAGAACCAAGAACTTCACCTCAGTTCTTGCTGAGCTGCTGTGGTATCCAAAGTATCCTCCAGTTCAGTCTTCAAAGCTTCAAGCTCTTCACTTAGATCTCTCTTCTGCTTATCTGCCTTGTTGCGGGCGCCCTTCTCTGATTCCAGGTCCTCCTGTAGCTCAGAAATCTGAATCTGCAGCTCGCGGTTTAGTTTAACAACATTATTTTTCTGAACAGTTTCTTCGTCACCTCTGAAAGAAAACCACAGATTGAGGATTAGCTTTAAGGTGAGGGTGGGGGGGGGGGGGGGGGGAGGGGTGAGCATAGTTTAATGATGTCTGGGGCTTTTTTTTGTTACACATAGGGTGGTGGATGACATTCTACAGCAGTAATCATTACTATCAGTGGGTGGTGGGGGCAGGGGGCTCTTCATGCAGTCATCACACAAATGCTGTGCCTGAAGAATAAGAATGAAGGATAACTACAGTGGTGTGAGACTCATCTCCTGCTTTGTTAAAGCTATTTCAACAACTTCCAGGCATTAGGAGAGTGGTGGATGTCACAAAACTTGGCTGGATGAGAGAAGCTTCAACAGGTTTGGTGTCCAATACAAAGCAGCCTATTTGATTTACATCCCATCAACCATCACACCCTCAACATAGCTTGTGTGTATCTACAAAATGTAGTACAGAGCATCAACAACAATCCCAGATCTGTGACTCAGTCCTAGAACTTCCAAACTCGCTATGTTGCAGCAATGCCTTTATAAGACAAATTCACCAGACCAAGATGGCAGTTCACCATCACCGTGGCAAATGGGAATGAATGATTGTGCCTGCATTACAATAACGAGTACAATCGATGTACAGCTCTCTAACCTGGCCAGGGCAGCCTGTAGCTCCTCTTCTTTCTTCGCCAATTGTATCTTCAGTTCCTCAATCTGCTGCTGTAACTCAGCAATTTGATCTTGCAAATCTGTGGTCTCACCATCCAGTTTCCTCTTTGATTTTTCCAGTTCTTGTCTGGTTTTCTCCTCCTTCTTCAAACGATCTGCACAATAGGTTGAAGGTGAGGGAGGAAAGATTGAATAAGAACACGAGGAGTTTTATTTTAAACACCACGGGTGGTGGGTAAATGGAACGAGCTGCCAGAGTAGGTTGTTAAGGCGGGTACTATTGTTACGTTCAAGAGACAGGTACATGGATAGGATAGGTTTAGAGAGTTGTGGGTCAAGCGCAGGCAGGTGGGACTAGTGTAGATGGGACATGTTGGCTGGCGTGGACTAGTTGGGCTGAAGGGCCTGTTTCCACCTTGTATGACTCTGACACAAAGTAATAGAGCAACAACGAAGAATATTCAGAAATAATTTCTTCTCTCGCAATGGTATGAATGTTCGGCTTTCAAAAATTCTATCCACTACCAGCAACCATATTTAACTAAAAAATCAAGCTGCATAGATCACACTTTCACAAAAACATGCTACTTTAGTATACAAAAAATAAAAACGTTGGATTGTATACGGAGGTGTTTGTGAGACAATATTCAAATTAAATTGCTGGATTTCTACTGGTTTTAGACTTAGACTTTACTCTAGACTTTAGAGATACAGTGCAGAAACAGGCCCTTCGGCCTGAGTCCGCGCCGACCAGCGATCCACACACACTAACACTATCCTTCACACTAGGTTCAATTCACAATTTTTTTAACCAAGGTTAATTAACCTACTAACCTGAGATAGACACAAAAAACCTGGAGACACTCCACGAGTCAAGATGCCATCGGTCCCATTGAGTTACTCCAGCTTTTTATGTCTATCTTCGGTATAAATCAGCACCTGCAGTTCCTTCCTACACAACCTGCAAACCTGTATGTCTTTGGAGTGTGGGTGGAAACCGGAGCACCCGGAGAAAACCTACGTGGTCACAGAACGTACAAACTCCATACAGACAGCACCCATAGCCAGGATTGTACCTCAGTGTCTCATGGGCTGCAAAGCAGCAACTCTACCGCTGTTTCTGTTATTATCCAACTTCCTCTGTTGGAAGTTGCCAAATGCTGGGATCCATTTTAAGGGAGGAATCTTCAGTGGCAAGTAACCTGCCAGATTTACAGGTAAATGGAGACTTGCACTAAACAATTACATTTTGCTCTCACCTCTCAAACTAGGCCTTGAGCATAGCCAGGAGGGAACACCATGGCAAGCGGTCTGTAAAAACCTTACCATTACCAGTGAATGTAACAGCTATGAAAAGACTCCAGCAAATAACCATGCACAATTTAGAATAAAATTAAATTAAAAACAAAGTGAATCAAAAAGTTGTAAGGCCCTGTATTGTTTTAAACACCCCTTCTTTACCTAGTTTGAAGGAACAACTGTTTTCTCCCATTAAGAGGATGTGCCCATCCCCAACTGACCGAGAAAATCCTAGATCACCACCCCAAGATGGCAGCCTACCATCCCCATCTCAAGGGCAAATAGGAATGGATCTTTAATAGAACAAAGTGCTGGAGGAGCTCAGTGGGCCAGGCAGCATCTGTGGAGAATATGGATTGGTGATATTTTAGGTCGGGACCCCCCCTTCAGAATCATATTCTTTGCCCGAAGAAGGGTCCCAACCTGAAACTTCACCAATCCATGTTCTCCACAGATGCTGGCTCTACCTGCTGAGTTACTCCAGCAGTTTGTGTCTTTTTGGAAACCAGCATGTACAGTTCCTGCGTCTACAGTGTTCATTAGTGATGGCTGCATCTTCGTCACATAACCATAATGATTGATATTTAGCTTTGACCTGCCCTGCCCACCTTAACCTACTCATAGCCAGCTGACTCACTGGCTTACAGTTAAGAGTTGATCACATTGCTGCCTGTGTTGTTTTGTATCGGCCAGTTGAGAATGACAGGAATCGACTACCCAGTAGTTTCATGATCAAATTACTAGTTTTATTTCAGAAAACCAGCTTTATTTTCCACGTGATTAACTGAAATTGGAAGCTTTTAAACCTGTCTCCCCAAATCAATCAGTAGTGGTGCAGTAGTAGAGTTGCTGCCTTACAGTGCCAGAGATCCAGGTTTGGTCCTGACTGCGGGTGCCCTCTGAACAGAGTTTGTACATTCTCCCTGTGACCATGTAGGTTTTTTCAGGATGTTCCCGTTTTCTCCAGACATACACATTTGCACATTCATTGGCTTCGGAAAAATTTGTAAATTGTCTCCAGTGTGCAGGATAGTGCTAGTGTACAGGGTGATTGCCAGTCAGTGAGGACTTGGTGGGCCAAAGTCAAGTCAAGTCAATTTTATTTGTATAGCACATTTAAAAACAACCCACGTTGACCAAAGTGCTGTACATCTGATTAGGTACTAAGGAAAAAAATGAAACATACAGTAGCACGCAAACAGTTCACAGCGCCTCCTCAATGAGCCTCAAACGCTAGGGAGTAGAAATAGGTTTTGAGCCTGGACTTAAAGGAGTCGATGGAGGGGGCAGTTCTGATGGGGAGAGGGATGCTTTTCCACAGTCTAGGAGCTGCAACCGCAAAAGCGCGGTCACCCCTGAGCTTAAACCTAGACCGCGGGATAGTGAGTAGCCCCAAGTCGGCCGACCTGAGGGACCTGGAGTTAGAGAGGGGGGTTAGAAGATTTTTGATTAAGGGGGGGGAATGTCCATTTAGGGCTTTAAAAAGGGTCTGTTTCCACACTGTATCACTAAAGTCTAAAATAAAATCTAAATCATTGAGCTCTGAATGTTCCTGGACTAGTAATCCAGAGACCAATCACATTCTTTCTCTTCAGGGACCTGGTGGATCACGTTTGAAATAGTAACATATTTCTGTTTAAATTGCATTTTTATTTATCAGCAGTTCACATTACAATCATTGTGTGTCAAAGCTACAAATTAAGAACAAGGGGTAGGCCATTTAGAACAGAGACGAGGAAAAACTTTTTCACTCAGAGTTGTAAATCTGTGGAATTCTCAGAGAGAGCAGAAACGGGAGTACTGATTGTGAATGGTCAGCCATGATCACAGTGAATGGCGGTGCTGGCTCGAAGGGCTGAATGGCCTACTCCTGCACCAATTGTCTAAATGAAGCTCATCCCTTATGAAACTGATTATAATGGTGGTGTATCAGCAAAGGCTTCAAACCAAGGCCACTTTACCTTCTAGGTCTGTAATCATCATTTCTTGCTTGTTCTTGACTTTACTCAGACTCTTTGCTTTTTCCTCCTCCTCTGCCAGTTGTGACGCAAACTCAGAAAGCCGGTCTTCATACAATTTTTTCTCCTATCATATTACAAAGATGTTTTAAATTAACCACTAGTTCATTTAATAAGTTGGCATCTTCCAAAACCAAATCACTCTCCCAACAACTAAAGGTGTTAAGGAAAGGATTGTGCAAGATTCAAATCATGAATGACCCGACTTAAAGGAAACCACGCAATCTATATCAACATGAAGGTACATTCTTTAACATGTTTCCAAGTTGCCCATGTGCTCAGATCCCATTAAAGACAAGTCTCAAGAGTCAGAGTTTAGGAGGGGATCGATCATCTGATTGAATGGTGCCAGAAACACCACCTTGCTCTCACCATTACTAAGACCAAGAAGCTAACTGTTGACTTTAGAAGAGGAAGATTGAGGATCCATGAGCCTATCTTTATTGACAGGTAGTGGTAGAGAGTCAATTACTTCAAATTCCTGGGCGTGCATATCTCTGAAGATCTAAGGTAGATACAAAATGCTGGAGTAACTTAGCGGGGCAGGTAGCATCTCTGGAGAGAAGGAATTTTCGGGTCGAGACCCTTCTTCCAATTCTATGACCATGTCTTAACCCAGACCTGTTACTAAATCCTCCTCTCACAGAAGATCTATCCTGGACTCTGCAAATTGAAGCAATTATAAAGAACGCCCATCGACACCTCCACTTTCTTAGCAGATTGAGGAGATTCAGCGTGTTGACGAATACTCTCAAAATTGTACAGGTGTAGAGTAGAGAGCATATTAACTGGTTGCATCATGACCTGGTTCAGCAACTCAAACACCCAGGAACAAACGAGATTACATTAAGCAGTGGGCATTGCCCGGTCCATCACAGGTCCCGAACTCCTCAACAAAGGGATCCACAGGAGTCGCTGCTTCAAAAAATGCAGCCAGCATCAGCAAGGACCCACACCATCCTGGGCGTGCTCTCTTTTCACTCCTGCCATCGGGAAAGTGATTTAGGAGTCTGAAAACTAACCACCAGGATCCAAAATGGCGGCGCTGCCATAGCAGCTGCGGCTTACCTGCGGTCCATTTGTCTTTGTGTTTTTGTTGTTTTTTTGTCTTAATTGTAGTTGTGATGTGGTGTTTTTGTGTTTGTGTACTATGTGTGTATGTGGGGGGGGGGAGGGGGGAACTGTAAAATTGTAAATAGGTGTCCTTTCCGAACGGAGACCCGACCTTTGTTTTCTGGGCCGTGTCTCCATTCCTGCTGCGGCCTACCAACGACCCAACTCCTGGAGCTGGCGGCCTCCAGGGCTCCAGTTCGCAGAGCCCGCGGATCGGACTTACCATCACCGGAGCCGGCCGTCCTCGGAGGCTGCAGGAGCGGCTGCGACTCGCCTTAGGCTCGGGCCGCGTGGATGCCGACATCGGGAGCTCCGGCAGCGGCAGCGTGTTCGCCCGCCCCGGGTTGCGGGGCTTGGGTCACGGACATTTCACCGTCCGGCGCGGCCTAAAATATGCCGCGGGATTTTTCTCTGCTGGGCGGGGGCTTCAATGTCGGGAGCCACGACCGTCCCGACGTGCAGCAGTAGTGGCAGCGTGTTCGCCCGCCCCGGATCGGACTTATCATCGGCGGAGCCGGCCGTCTTCGGAGGCTGCGGGAGCGGCTGCGACTCGCCTTAGGCTCGGGCCGCTGCGGACCGTCCGGCGCGGCCTGCAACCACAACAACCTGACTGCGGGAGAGGACGGCAGGAGAAGGGAAAATACATTGTGGCCTTCCATCACAGTGAGGAGAGGACTGGAGGAGACTCACTGTGATGGATGTTTCCTTGATGGATGTTTCTTTTTTTGTGTGTTTTTGGGGTTGTGTAATTTTAATGCCTATTTAATGCTTTTATTGTTGGACTGGGGGTGACTGAATTTCATCCAATATTGGACGACAAATAAAGCTATCTTGAATCTTGAATCTTGAAGAACAGTTCTTACCAATAACCATTAATCTATTGAACACTATAAACACCAACTAAATTTTGAACTGTGGACCGTCTTGGCTGTGGTAGGGACTTCAGGGTTTAGTTTTGTTTTTCTAAAATATTGTCTTTTAAATGTATTTTTTTGGTTTATTATGTTTACAGGCCAGTTATGCTGCTGCAAGAAAGAATTTTGTTATTCTGTTTCAGTACACAGAACATTTCAACGCATTCGATTCTTGAAGTTCTAACAACCTGGACATCACTTGTAAAAAGACAAGTTGGAGAAGGAATTGTTGGCCATTCCTCAGATCCCCCCCCCAAAGGAATACAACGTGGAAAATAAATCAGCCTTTATTATGCCAAGGGGTTAAATCAAGAGCGAAATGAACTGGAAAAACAAATTATTAAACAACTGGAAAATCTGAAATTTAAAAAATCAAATACAGTTCTACTCACAATACTTTCCCCAAAGATTGAACGTGTAACTGTCACCAATTACATTTTGACGTATTTTGTAATGGCCATTAAAACAGTGGAACTCACTTTTGTTAATTTAGAATTCTGGTCTTCCAACATCAAGATTTCTTCTTCCACTTTCTTGATTTTAGCCTCTGCTGTTACTTTCTCAAGCTGAAGCTTCTGCCTAGCTCCTTCCTCTTCATCGAGTTGTTCTTCTAGATCCTGGTAAGAAAACATCATTAAATTACTGGTTTGTGCACGAGTTATAACCCCGATATCTCAGCAATTTGAAGGCAGCCACTGTATTTGGCAAGTAACACACGGGCATGTTTGAGAATTATTCAAAACAGCTACCTTGAGACATTTTTTCCTCTCTAAATTTTTCATAAAAGACTTGGCAGATGTCAAGTGGGGCAAAATAACAATTGGCAAAAGGGATTAGGCAGGGAGATACGGGGGGGAAATAACTGAACTTTAAATGTTACTTCAATGTTCAAAATATTTCTTCACAGATGCAGTGCAACTTTTTTCCCGTAATTTCATGATTTAAAATATGCCTTAAAAATTATAGATCAATAATGGCCAAAACTGCATGTACAGGTAAAATTATCCATCCTCAAATAATTGGGAGCAAGAGGGATTAGGCAGGGAGATATGAGGAGGGAAAAACTGAACTTTAAATGTTACTTCAATGTTCAAAATATTTCTTCATAGATGCAGTGCAACTTTTTTTCTGTAATTTCATGATTTAAAATATGGCTTAAAAATTATAGATCAATAATGGCCAAAACTGCATGTACAGGTAAAATTATCCATCCTCAAATAATTAGGAGCGTCACATCAAATCTGGACACAAATACAGACTTTACTCAGATACCACAAAATGGCAATGGCTAGTATCCATCCACCTTTGTACAAACACTTAAAAAAAAAAAAGTTAATCAGTTATCAACTGTGTACGCACCTGAACATGATGTTGCATTTTCTTCTTTTCATTCTGCATTTGCTGGTTTCGTTCCTCCTCTTCCTCCACTCTCGCTTCCAAATCGTGCAAGATTTCCTCCAGTTCCTGCTTTTTATTGGCCAGACGTACTCGCATTTCCTCTGCTTCTGCAAAGAGCTCAGTCTCAGCTTGCAGCTGTTCAGCCAGAATATTCTTCTCTTCAATGATCTAGATGGAGCATTCATCACATTTCATCACTGATACGCTGAACAACAAGTTACACTAACAAAACCATTCAGAACTAGATGACCAGCATGTGAAAATACACCTCAGCATTGGAGCTTCTGTCTAACCAGTATGACTGAGAAAATCTTATACAGTTGTAGGCAATACCTGAGAATAGTGACAAAGTACTGGAGTGACTCAGGAGGTCAGGCAGCACCTCTGGAGGACATGAATAGACAACATTGTGCATTGGGACCCTTCTTCAGTTCCTGAACCAAAATGGCATCCATTAATATTCTCCAGAATTGTTGCTGGACCCATTGAGTTACTGCAGCACTTTGGTTTTTTTGTAAATCAGAAACTGCAGTTGTGTCTACTTGAGAAGTGGTCTTTTACAGTTTTATCCTTTGATCACAATTTACAAACATAAATTTCCAGCATTTAATGAAATTCACATCATACATACATTGGCATGATGCACATAACTCACTATATTTGTTTCTAAACCCAAGCAAAGAATGACCCATCTCACCCCAGCCTATGGAAGGACCCATCTCCCCCCAGCCCTCACCCTAACTTTGACTCGGCCAATAGAAAAGGTTTCAATTCCACCTCTGTCTCTTTCAGGTGTTATATTTTCCCTACACATTGAAAAGATTTCACAGAAGAGAAAACATGAAAGTTTCTATTTTTAGAGATACAGCATGGAAATGGGCCCTTTAGCCCACCGAGACCATGGCGACCAGCAAACATCCTAGACGCTCGTTCTATTCTACACACTAGGGACAATTTACAGAAGCCAATTAACCTACAAACCTGAACGTCTTTGGAATGTGGGAGGAAACCAGGGCATCCGGAGAAAAGGCACGCGGTCATGGGGAGAACGCACAAACTCTGGACAGACAGCACCCGCAGTCAGAATCGAACCTGTGTCTCTGGCGCTGCAAGGCAGCAACTCTACTGCTGCGCCACTATGGTCATTGCATTCTGTTTAAGTGGCTAAATATATATATTTTTTTTATTGTGAAGTCCTTGGAAATGCTGTGCCTCGTAAAAGGTGGGGTAAAAATACAAAGCTAAACATTTTATTCCCATAAATGTCTCAGTCAACAGAACAGTGGCAACTTCCTACGGATCGATTCTGTCTACATCACAACCCAGATTTGGAATAATAAAAAGCACCAAACTCTCCCGCTGCGTCACTGTGGTGCACTCCACGCACTCTGTGTGGAATCTCACGACAACTTCGGCACAAACGGATTCAATGTTTTGACTTTTCAGTCGGTCTAATATTAACAAACCAGTCTCCAGATAGAATCACGCAATCACAGAGCAATTGCAGCATAGAACAAGGTCATTGAGATCATAATGGTTCAGTGCTCGAGCTCGTCCCAGTCACTGTTTGCCCTGCAAACCTTTCACTTATTCAGTTCTTGTAAACCCAATCATTTAATCTGTCTGTCTCCTACTATGATAGTCTTCCAGTCCCAAACAAATCCCCATGCAATATTTCATTACACTTTTGGCTATTTGGCAGTTACCTTTGTTTCATGTACCCCAGTTACTGAATTATTCAAGGGAAACTGTATCTCTCCATCTACTGTCTATTTAAATAGTCCGGGTCAATTTTTTCAAAATCATCTCCGTGCAAGGACTAAAAACACGTTCTTCTGTCTGGCCACAAAATTGTAGTCCCTCATATTTAGAATGTTTCTGATTCCTCTTTTCAACATCTTCGTCAATGTCTTATCAATTTCTCCAAAAGACGGCACAAAGAACGGGGAAATACTTATTATGTCTGCAAACTCTGCTCGATCATCATGAGTTTTCTGCTGTGCACTCTTTACCTCTACTTATAAAGCTCAGGATCCCATATTCTTTTTGTTTTAAAAAAGAAACAAACTCTAAACCTACTCTGTGTAGGAAAGAACTGTGTAGGAGTAACTCAGCATTTTGTGTCTACCTTCGATCTACGGCACGGTGGCACAGCGGTAGAGTTGCTGCCTTACAGCGAATGCAGCGCCGGAGACTCAGGTTCGATCCTGACTACGGGCGCCGTCTGTACGGAGTTTGTACGTTCTCCCCGTGACTTGCGTGGGTATTCTCCGAGATCTTCGGTTTCCTCCCACACTCCAAAGACGTTCAGGTATGTAGGTTAATTGGCTGGGCAAATGTAAAAATTGTCCCTAGCGGGTGTAGGATAGTGTTAGTGTGCGGGGATCGCTGGGCGGCACGGACCCGGTGGGCCGAAGGGCCTGTTTCTGCGCTGTATCTCTAAATCTAAATAAATCTAGATCTAAACCTCCTCTGCCATTCTCGACAAACTATGCAAAAATACCCTAGGATCTCACTATTCTTTTAGAATTGGCTCTGTTAGTTTATCCTACTTCTGGAAAAAAGTGTACATTTTAGATGTTTAGGTTGAAATAGTTGCCATGGAACTTAAAGCCACGTAATGTTCACGACTCTACACACCTGCTGATGCTTTCTTGCCATCGCTGTAAGATCTGCCTCCACCTTTACGTGCTTCTCTTTCACCTTCGTCAGTTCATCCTCTTTGGATAGCAATTCTTCCTCCTGACGGGTTACTTGTAACAGTGGCTTAACCTAAAACAAAAAAACTTGGCAAATGAAGATGGCGTTCTAACAACAACAAAAAAAGCTGCTTTAAACTTCATTAAAAAGTTGGTTTTTTAAAAAATCAAAAGCGATCCCGAGTGTACATCAAATTCAAATCCAAAAATAACGAGGTTCATAATCTTACAGCAATTTGTTAACATATGTAAGACAGTGCTGGAGTAACACAGTGGGTCAGGCAGCATCTGTGGAGGGAATGAATAGACTGTTTCGGGTAGGCATTCATCCTCAGACTGATTGTAGTGTGGATCGAGTGGGGAAGAAGAAACAAAGTCTGATGAATGATAGATGGATATAGGTGAGGAGGGATTTGATGAATGGAGTATGTGATGAAGGCCAGTGATGAAAAGGAGTCAGGTCAAGAGGGAAGAAGTGTGAAATGTCAAACCAGAGGGAGGCATATAGGTGGATGGGGAGGATGGATTTGGGGGAGGGGGGGAATGGGGGAAATTAGTGTGCACCCGGGTGGAGGCACAGGAACGAGAAGGGGTGGGAGGAGGGGGCTACTTAGAATTGGAGAATTCAACGTTCACACCATTGGGTTGTGAACTGTCTAATAACATAAGCAAGTGTGCGTAATCTCAGTTCTGGACTATCTGTGGAGACATGGTGCAAATCCAACCTTGGTGAAGAGTCGCCACCACTGCCAGTGTCTGAGCTTTAGGTAAGCAGCACAGTTCCTTTGCAAAACCTTCAGTGCACTCAACTGTTGTTGTTTTCTTAAGAATGATCTGTAAAGCAAAGAAGAGTATTAATTTAATTTGCAGATTAAGCCAATTCAGTTGTCAATGAGTCGTAAAAGGAATACAGCATGGCCTTTCAGCCCATTGAAATCCCATTTACACCAACCCTGCACATTCTTCCCACATCCCCCCAAATACCCTACACACATTAAGCAATTTACCGTAGTCAATTATTCTATCCACCTATATCTTGGGGATGTGAGGGATACCAGTAAAAAGGCATGTAGTTACACAGAGCTTGTGCGTAGACAACGTTAAATGTTTTTAATGGAAAAATGTAGCATTGAAACGAGCCCTTCAGCCCACCAACTCCATGCTGACTATCGATCACCCATTCATAGTAGCTCTATGTTATCCCACTTTCGCATCCATTCCCTACACATGAAGATCAAGTTAGAGGCCAATTAACCTACGTCTATGGGATGCGAGAGGACACCAGAGCACCCAAAGGAAGCCCACCTGGTCACAGGGAGAACATGCAACAGTCAGCACCCGAGGTCAGGATCGAACCAGAGTCTCTGGTGCTGCGAGGCAGATCTACTAGCTGCGCCACTGATTAATTCCATATCACTAGAGCCCTGTGAGGCAGCAGCACTACCAGCTGCGCCACGTTTGTCTTTTCTATCACATTACCACTGCCTTAAATTTGTTAAAGAGACAATACCTAATTCTCCAACATTTCTGCTGGTTAACACCACTGCATCATACGGGCAAAAGGTCCAGACTACCCAACATTTGATTTTACAAATTCATGATTTTGATGCCAAAATTCCGAATTTTACATCAAAATTCATAATATGGCGTGCAATGCAACTTTTCAGCAAAAAAAAGTATGCACGCCGAATGTGCACATGCGTTGCATTACATTCATGTGTGAAAAACTACTATTATTTCCAGCAGTCTATAGATCGTGGACTACATGTACAATTTCAGGCTTATCATGAGTATATTCTGCTATTTATAGAAAGGTATTTGAACAGACACTTTTTGCAACACAAAGATTTTTTTTTTTGATTTTTTTTTCTATTTTGCTTTTTCCTTATTCTCTTGGTATTGAATAAAAGAACAATGGTCATAAAATGTATGACTAAGTTATGAAGAAAGAGTTGATATATGCGACTCGACTAAACATACGGAAGTACGTAGTAAATTCGCACATTAATTAATAATCAGCCCCAAAAGGTGGTAATTGGCTTTTCTGCAGTGTTTTATATTTTAACCCCATCTTAATTAATTAATATGTTATATAATCTTGCACTTAAATTTAATATTTACTCATTACAGTTCCACCACTGATTTTCTGCCACTCTTGGTTCCAGAGCTTTGCTGGTTTATCCAGCAGGCCAAGGAAGTCGGCTACGGGGATAGATGTGCTGGCTCCAGCTGGGCTGGAGTTCCAGGCCCCGGCCGCAGGTTGCAAATTCAACCCACCGATCGGCCGTGGAAGTCCCGATGAGATTGAGATTGGCTGCCTCGCCCAGCCTAGGTGCCACATTTTCGGGGAGACTTCCAGGGCGGCGAGGATTTCCCGCGGAACCCTTAGCAACCTCTAACGGCCGAATTGACAAATTGGCCTTGGAAGTCCCGATAAGGTCAACATTGGCTGCCTTGCCCAGCCTTGGCGCCACATTTTTGGGGGGACTTCAGGGCGCGGGGATTTCTCACGGAACGCCTAGCGAGCGAATTGACAAATTGCAATTACTGACTGTTTTGCGGAAAAATGAGAGGCGAAATCGGAATGGCGGAAACGAAATAAGTGGAAACTTTCTGCCAAATTCGGAAGGGTTGGGAGGGGTGAAAGGTCATACACTCAACACCATGAACTCATCAGGACTCAAAAGTAGTTTGGAGAAACTACAAACTTCATCCCCTTAACTGGATAGATTAAAGAGCCAGGCTGTTTTTTTAAATGCAGCATGCAGGAAAACTAAATATTAACCCTGTGGTTGAACAGTGAGTCAGTAATCATTTAGCATCTACACACTTCTGAACCCCTATGTTTTTCATGTGCAGACTTGGGAGATCTGCTCAAAAGTAAAATTCAGAATGGAAAGGGAGAGCTGAATGCAAAGCAGACATTTAATGTTAAAAACAGAATTTTAAACGAGGGACATAATTGACCAAAAATGGTTATATCTATGAAGATGCATGGCAAGCTGTATGATTATTATGGACACTGGCACCAACAGTTTATCTCCTTCAGTATAGGAGATGGAATGAAATAGGGACAGATGGATAGGAATTGGAATCAAGTTAGACGTGATAGATGGAAACAGATGCGTCAAGAGAGTACAATATTTATAAGAATAATATTTCAAAACTTCCAGACATATATTCCTCCTGCAGGAATACGACATTACAGACTCAGTTCTTGCCATTCCTGCAGCTTCAAGGTTAAGTGTCAAAGCAGGAACATAAATCTTGTTAAAAAGGGCATTTTTTCCTTAAATACCAGCTCCAACGCTGAAACAGCTTTTCGAAGAAATACAAGGGCACGAGTCCAAATCCTCCAATTTTTTTTAAAAAGAGAAAGAAGAGTAGCTCAGGTTTTTGAAAGGTTGATTGCAGAGCCACGCAGATCAAATAATTCATGCTGAATTGTATCTCGAGGAATTGTTTCAGAGTATTCTTTAATAAATGCACCGATAACTACTTGGGCTGAAATCCTACTTTCTAAAATTCTGGACTCAGTCTCAGTGGTGTATTTGCAATGCAGTATGAAATAAAAACTATGTTCTTTGACCCCCTCGAAGGAAAGTTGACATGTTATAAAAGCTGTACTGATGATCTACTTTTCCCCTTACATTATAAACATTCCTTGTGCACAGCACCCTGAAACAACTCCACAGGAACATGGCGGCACAGTGGTGCAGGGGTGGAGCTGCTGCATCACAGCGCCAGAGACCCGGGTTCAAACACGACTATGTGTACGGTCTCTGCGGAGTTTGTATGTTCTCCCTGTGACCGCATGGGGTTTTTTTCTGGTGACTCGGTTTCCTCCCTCATCCTAAAGGCGTGCAGGTTTGCAGGTTAATTGGCTTCTGTAAATTGCCCCTTGTGTGTGGGTTGCAAAACTGGGATAACATCGAATTAGTGTATGGGTGATCGATGGTCGGCGTGGACTACGTAGGCCAAGGGCCTGTTTTCGCGCTGTATCACTAAAACAAAGAATAGATTTACCATTAAGCAGCAACAGTTTTCACGTTGACTCAAGGACAATAAGACACAGGTTTAAGGTGAGAGGGGGAAGATATACATAGGACCCGAGAGGCAACATTCTCCCCCCTTCATAGAGGGTGATGTGAACATGGAATAAACTGCAAGGTGAAGTGGTAGAGGCAGGTACAATTATTATGTCATTAAAAGACATGCGGACAGGTATATATGAACAGTTTGGAGGAATATGGAGCAGTTAAGTGGGAGTAGCAGAGTTAAGTAACTTGGTTGGCTTGGACAAGTTGGCTGAAGGCACCATGCTTTATGATTCTATGGCAAAGGACAACAAAGAATACAACATACTAAACCATATAACATTTGTGCAGAGTGGCTAGAAGTTGCTTAAGTAACAAAAAGCTCAATCTGTATATATCTCCTGTTCTAACCTCAAACTGCAATGTTAAATTGCCCAGAAGGTACATGTTATTTTTAGCAACAAGCCTTATTCTTCCTCTGCTAACTGAGGTGACCTTACACATATTTACTGTATCTTGTACTTAATACCATCAATCAACCATTAGCAAGCTTGACACAAGTTATTCAACTGGGAAGATGAAGATCATTTTACACCAGCAGGGGTTGATAATGCTTAAGGTATTTTGTTGAGAGAAGACAGGATTGATTCATAGGTCAGGCGCTGCGTGTAGTTTGAGTCAGGGCCCAACAGATATTGAAAATATTCATTTTATCTGTCTAACTTCTCTAAACACAGTAGATTACTACCAAGTTGAGGTTTTTTGACCTAGTTATTGTGAACACATGAATTTCCTACATCCAGTTTGAACAATCAGTCTGAATAGTGCCATTTAATTTATTTTAGAGATACAGTGCGGAAACAGGCCCTTCGACCCCCAAGTCCATGCTGACCAGCAATCTCCACATACTAACACTATCCTACACTCACAAGGGACAATTTACTTTTTTTTTTTTTAACCGAAGGCAATTAACCTAGTAACTTGTACGTCTTTGGAGTGTGGAGGAAACAGGAGCACCTGGAGAAAACCCATGCAGGTCACAGGGAGAACATAAAAACTCTGTACAGACAGCGCCCGTGGTCAGGATCGAACCTGTGTCTTTGGCGCTGTAAGACAGCAACTCTGCTGCGCCACAATTTCCCCCAAATGTACAAGAAAAATGAGTCAGTGCTGGTCATCAAAAACTATTGAAAGATTCTAGCTATCAATTGAAGTTTCAATGGATTCCATTCCAGGAGAGCAACAAAAAATAACATGGCAAGTGTAAAACTTACTTTCGAGCCAGATAACCACGGCAGACAGCTTGGAAGAGAATGATTATATCAGTGATCTTCAGATCCCGCTCTTCTTCCAAATGCGCTAGAACCCCGGCACGAAAGAAGATCTTACTCTGGCCAATACGGAATAAATTGGGGTCCAATTCCAAGGAATGAATCTGATTCCCAAGTAAGGAGAAAATGGTAGCCAATATTAAATATCCATGAAGAAAATTATATGGAACTGTTCATTCAATACACCACAGGGCACAGAACCAAACCCTTCATCCCACAGCATTCATACCCACTGCCTGCACCACTATAATCCCATTTTCCCTTTTGCATTCCATCAATTCTGCCCACCCCATCCATAAGACATAGGAGTAGAATTAGGAAATTTGGCCCATCGAGTCTGTTCCGCTGCTAGACACAAAATGCTGGAGTATCTCAGCGGGACAGGCAGCATCTCTGGGGAGAAGGAATGGGTGATGTTTTGGAGCGAGACCCTTCTTCAAACTGATGATCGAGTCTGCTCCTCTATTCAATCATGGCTGATCTAATTATCCCCCCCAATCTGATTCTCCTGCCTTCTCCCACAGCTTTGAACGCACTTTCCACCCACATGAACAAGCACACCTTGGGCAAGTGGGAGGAAAGTCAAGCTGTCACAGGGAGAACTTGCTAACTCCACACACTCAGCACCCACGATCAGGATCAAACCCTATGATAGGCAACACCATTAACCGCTGCACAATTGTGCCGCCCAGTTTTGGATACTGTCCACTATAAAAGTTACATTGACAAAAATTGAACTAAATAGGAAGAGAGATTAATGCCCACATTACCCAGAAAGAAAATGCTAAATCCAGATGTAATGTAACAATTTCTAATGGATATTCAAGTTTATAGTTTATAGAAAATTCTTAAAGGATTGGACAGGCTAGATGCAGGAAAAATGTTCCCGATGTTGGGGGAGTCAAGAACCAGGGATCACAGCTTAAGAATAAGGGGTAGGCCATTTAGGACTGAGATTAGGAAAAACTTCTTCACCCAGAGTTGTGAATCTGTGGAATTCTCTGCCACAGAATGCATTGGAGGCCAATTCACTGGATGTTTTCAAGAGAGAGTTAGATTTAGCTCTTCGGGCTAAAGGAATCAAGTGATATGGGGCAAAAGCAGGAACGGGGTACTGATTTTAGATGATCGGCCATGATCATATTGAATGGCGGTGCTGGCTTGAAGGGCCAAATGCACCTATTTTTCGATGTTTGTATGTTCTATATTTTTAATATTTGCAAAAGCACCAATAATTTATCTTGTGCAGTGTCAAAAGCTTACAATAATAAAAATGGAAAACTAATTACCTACCATTCGTTCACAGGCTTGTTTGCCATCCATGAAGCCTTTTGGAATGGAGTTGGGGGTCAAGATCTCATACCTGGGAAGGAAAGAAAATGCTTACAGACCTCACATCCAACTTTCAAAAGAGCCCTTTTATTACCTCATGTTAAAATGTTAATTTTAAATTGAGAGATTCCACTATTGTTTATTTTAAACACCATAAAGTCGAGACTTGCACACCCCAGTCCCCCTTTTGGACAATTCACAACATCGGGGCTTCAGCGTGGACAGCATTCTTTTACCAAGAACAAAATTCACTTCAAAATTATATTTCAACATCTTGATGCTAATACACCGTTTCTGTCATGTAAAATGATTAGGTTAAATGGCTTTAAATTTAAGACCATTTTCCGTGACAAACAAAAATAGCTCCAATCCAATTTTGCCCTCAAACATTGCACACAAATATGATAAAATGAACACAGTCCTATCTTCATGCACTGGTCTTCATCAGCAGGACAGCAGTAGAAAGGATCTAAAGCTTCAAGTTCTTAGGTGTTCACATCTCCGACGATCTGTCCTGGGCACAGCTCACCGATGCAATCATAACGAATGTTCACCAATGCCTCTGCTTCCTCAGAAGATTGAAGGTATCACAAAATGCTGGAGTAACTCAGCGGATCAGTCAGCATCTCAGGAGAGAAGGAATGGGTGACATTTTGGGTTGAGACCCTTCTTCAGACTGATGTCAGGGGAGGGGGCGGGACAAAGAAAGGATGTAGTTGGAGACAGGAAGACAGTGGGAAGGGGGAGGGGAAAGAGAGGGACAGAGGAGCTATCTAAAGTTAGAGCAGTCATTGTTCATTCCTCAGAAGTTTGAGGTGATTCAACATTGCACAAACACTCTAGTAATTCTACCCTCTCCCCCCCCAAACACTACCTCTGTCTGAACTCTTGGAAGACTATTCTGTTTGGAAATCCTTGACGGCAGATTCTAATTCCCTCCAATACACCATTGCAGCGTAACTGGTCAAGAACCAAATGAGGATCCAGCTTTCCAGCCTGCAAAACAAGAAGCCATCCGATGAGCAAATTCTTGATTGTATCAAGCAATTTCAATTTATCTTTAAACATCCGTGCCATGTGCAAGATGTAATGAATAGTAAACGATTTTCAGTTTAATTAAATTGAAAGTATACAACATGGAAACGGGCCCTTCTGCCCACTGAAGCCATGTCAACCATTCACATTAGTTCTGTGTTATCCCACTTTCACATCCACTTCCGACACACCAGGGGCTATTTACAGAGGATAAGTAACTTACAAACCTACACAACTTTGGGCCTGGGAGGAAACCAAAACACACAAACAAAACCCAGTCATCGGGTGAACCTGCAGACTTCACACACGCAGCGAACAATTTCAGGATTGAACCCGGAACTCTGGCGGTGTGAGGCAGCAGCTTTACCCGCTGTGCTACCCTGCCAGCAGGTGACAATCATTTTTTAAGTGTGTCATTGAAGCTTGCTGTTCAGAAGCTATTTCAATATTCTATGGATTTGCTGAAAGTCTCAAGGTTAAAAGAATGCAGCTGTTGCTTTGAATGTTAATTCTGAAGTCATTTAACAAATATGAAAAACAATCACAATTCATCACAATTGGAGAAATTCAGACAATGGATCGCATGTTTCAATTAGATTACACCTTCTTCTGAGATCCACAGAAAACATGTGGTGGACCTTCCTATCTCAGGAGTTAACCTGTGAATCTGCCCCCAATGCTTGTATCTCCTGTTAAATAAGGAGGGTGCAAACTGTTCCCCACTATTCCGCACATGGCCACACCAATGGAACTCTATTCCTAACCATGAACTCCCTAGAAATAAAGGTCAATTTGCTATTTTCCTTCTCCATTACTTGCTGCCTGTGCTTCATGCACTAAGGCACCCAGCCCATATCCTGCACCTTTTCCACTGAGATAGTATTCTGTTTTTGATGGCTCCCACCAAACTACATAACCTAGGACTTTCCAACATCAGACTCCATTTACTGTGATCTCTTGTGCATAGCCTTTGAACTAGTTTCAGGAAATTCAAACACACATTTACAGATTCTGTTCAACCAACTCTGCTCGCTACATACCCTCAAAGTACTGTAGCAAATTAGCCAAACACAATTTCCCTTTCATAAACCATGCTGACTTGGTTTGATTGCATTCAGCTTTTTTAAACAACCAGCTATTTCTTCCTTGATTACTCACTCCAGCATTTTCCTAACAGATGTTAAAGTTAACTAGCTTACAGCTTCGTGCTTATTAGCTCTTTCCCCTTCGAGAACAAGGGCCTGGCGTTTGTTTTCCTTCGGCAGAAATCCTCTCCTGCACACAATCACTTTTCAGACCAAAAACAAGTAATTTGTTTTTACATTGGCATCATGGGATATGCCAGTCCCTCTATCTGGAGATGTACCTACCCTCTTCTCGTGGTTTGGAATGATGCAGCGGACAAAATTGGGGTTAGTGTTGCGGAGCGTGGCCATTAGTTTGGCCAAGGACTCTTTGTACAGTTGTCCCACTGTGCGGAACATGCCCTTCTTGGTCTTGTATGCTGAACCAAAGGCAGTTTCATTCATGCCAGCAACTTGGTCCAAACCCACAATGCGGTCAACTGAAAAAAAGAATCGCAAATGTATTTCTTTTAAAGCATCGTGTTGCGCTTACGCACGGTAAAATCTCATGAGTTGTAAAAGCAGAAAGATGCTCTTCGGCTATCAAATCTATGGGATATAAACATAGTAGACTATATAGTCCTTCATGCAGACACCAGTGAAATCACTGATCTTTTATACAAGATAAACCAGAGCAAAACAATGTCAATGATACTCATTCAGGAAGCATCTGTAGAGAGATGAATAGTAGATGTTTCCACTTGATAACCATTCAGAAGGAAAATTGGAGATTTAAAACGCAATGCAATGCATGATCTGCAGTGGTGTAGTATCAGATACACTATGTTTAAGAAGCATTTAAACTTGCACTCGGAATAGGCTAAGTAGAGGATATGGATATAGAAGGAAGCACTTGGTTAAGAAATGCCGAATGTGGCTATTCTTCCTACTCTTGACCCAACTAAAACATTTTCAACGTTGCTGTTAATTTCTATCCTCATGCAGTCCATTTTACACTGTAGACTTCTTCACCTCAGAGTACAGATCTGTTGTCATATCCACTGCAAACCCACACACTCATTTTTCAACAACAATTCCTCCCAACTTGCCTCCTGCTAAACCTCCAATTATATACTTCCAGTTTCTGATTTTGTATTCTTAATTGGCCAACACCTGGCAAACGCTTCTAACTGGCTCTAATATTCTCAGGTTGGGAGTTCCATCTGGCAGAAACGAAGACCCTCAATCATGTTTGGAAATGCAAGGAACCGAAGATGCTGAATTCTCGAGCAAAACACAAAGTGCTGGAGTAACTCAGTAGGCCTGGCAGCATCAGTGGAGGGATTCCACCAATCGACTGTAGCCAGTGCCATCTTCTTCGCTGTCAAGGGGCAGCAGGGCGAAGGCCGCGGTCACCAACCGCATTAACAAGCTCATCAGAAAGGCTGGCTCCATTCCGGGAGCGGAGTCCAATGGATAAGCAATGTTTCAGGTCGGGACTCTTTTCTTCAGACGCTTAAGTTTAGTTTAGAGATACAGCACGGAAACAGGCCCTTCAGCCCACCGACTCCATGCCGACTAGTGATCCCCGCACAATAACACGATACTACACACATTAGGGACAATTTACAATTTTACCAATTAACCTACAAATCTGTACGTCTTTGGAATATGGGAGGAAACCAGAGCTCCCGGGGAAAACCCATGCAGGTCACGGGGAGAACATACAAACTCCGCACACAGCACCCGTAGACAGGATCGAACCCGGATCTCCAGTGCTGAAAGGCAGCAACTATCACTGTGCCACCGTACCGAACAAGTTTGCTGACCTGAAACATCACTTGACCTTCTCCTCCACAGATGCTGCCTGACTGACTCCAGAGCTTTGCATTTTCCTCAGTCATGTTACATTTCTCTTCCTATCAGGAACTAAAAAGTTTATTTTGCCCACTGGTTCAGCCTGCATTCTCCGTAACTTCCATCGCCAGATATCCTCTCCTCCCAGTATTCCAGAAGTACTTTCCTTTCAGGTCACTCCAGTATACCCCTACAATACACACAAAATACACTGCCGTGCCCACGGTACCTTCATGGGAATCACATGCTATTGGCCTCTCTCTCCCACCAAGGCTCAAGGTGCACATACCAGGTGAAGCAGCAAGTGTTTCAACTGTTTAGTTTGGTATACTTTATTCATTCCTTCTGATATGGCATTTCATAAATTGGACAAATATTTTGGGGAACACCCCGTTCGGTCCACAAGTGTGCCCTTGAGCCTTTGGTTGCCTGTCACTATAATGCTTGTCCCACTCTAGTGTTGGCCTCCTACTCCATTATAATGAAGGTTGAAGCGAGTTTAAAGACGAACACATCACCTGATTGCATCCCATCTCGAAGGGCGCAAAGTGCTCAGAATTCATTAATTTTACATAATTATTTCATATTTGCACTATTTGCTGTTTTCTCCTTGATAACTTTAACACCTGCTTCTCCCAATTAAGCCTCAGACAAGGCTATTTCTTTAACCTATTACAAACTTCTTTCACCATGGGCCATCTTTTGGCACTTAATGACACTTATCTTTCACCCCATACAAAACCTTTTGCTCTCTTATTCTCTCACATTGAAACTGTTTCGCTAACTTCTAATTCTAAAGAAAGTTGAAATGCTCAGAAAAAAGCCCCCAAAAAATGCTGTGACTGAAAAATCAAAGTAATTAAATGGAATCTCAAATAATCTGTCATTTTAAAGTAAAATGTACTTCAAGTTATTAATATTCTCAATAACATGAGAAAGATAAACACACAAAAGATTTTCACAAAACATTGGCATCAGAGAAAAATATAATTACTCACCATCCTTCCACAACTCTCCCACAAACTTGTCCAATGATTGATGCAAGAGGGTTGCAACATTGTCATTAAGTGGGTCCATGTTTTTCAGAAGCCATTCATCTGCCTTGTAATCCACCTGGGTACAAGAATTTAACCGATTACCTGAAGTTATTGGTATTTATGGAGTATTTAAAAACAGCACTGTAAAACATGCTTCTGCAATTTTCCAGAACTATAGTTTTGAGATACAACGTGGAAACAGGCCCTTTGGTCCACTGAGTCCGTGCCAACCATTATTCACACTAGTTCTATGTTTCTCATCCAATCCCTACACTCGGGCCAATTTACAGAAGCCAATTAAGCTACAAACCCACACAGTCACAGGGAGAACGTGCAAACTCCTCACAGATAGCACCCATGGTCAGGATCGAAGCCAGTCTCTAGCATTGTGAGGCAGCAACTCTACCGCTGCGCCAATGGTTGCATTCAGAGCACCTACACTCACTGTCATCTCTAATTATTTTATTTTTGAATGAATGAACAAGTTTATTGGCCAAGTATGTGCATATACAAGGAATGTGCCTTGGTGCTACGCTCACAAATGACAAATCACAAATTTTAGGGAAAGAAACATTTCTGGTCAAACCCTTAGAAAAGGAATAGAGCTAAATATCTCAATTTAATTATGGTCTGATGTAGTGTATATTAATTACACAAAAGATGAAAAAATTACTACAAGTTGTTTTGTGCATCAGTCACTTTGAACACTGGTCAAGTTGCTGGCTGTCTCTAGTACTTGGTATCTAGGCTGTCAATTGGAGTACTTAAATTCCTTCATATCCCCTCTCCCATCAGGCAAGAGGTACAGAAAACACACCTCCAGATTCAGGGACAGTTTCTTCCCAGCTGTTATCGGGCATCTGAACCATCCCACCAACAACTAGAGAGCAGTTCTGAAATCCTATCTACCTCATTGGAGACCTTTGATTAGACGTTACTAAACTTTGTCTTGCATTAAACGTTATTTATGTTATTCCCTTTTATCATGGATCTGTACACTGGACTGTAATATTGTATTGTTTTTCCGTTGACTGGTTAGCACGTAAATGTTTTTCACTGTACCTCGCTGCACGTCACAATAAACTAACCTCAACTCAATTAAGTTTGTTAAAATTGAAAAAAATTGGATTATTGCTGGTTACTAAGTTATGGAAAAGTTTCAAAATCCATTTGGTTTACAACTATCCCAAGGGAAAAGAAATGTCTTCCATACACAGGGTCCCCTCTGACCAACAACTTGATTACTTTTTTTTACTAATTGCCTTCAGAATGGCTCCACAAACCATTCCGAGCAATTATAGGAACCAAGGCCAACCAAGCCGCCAATGCCCTTGAGCGAAAAATTGTTGCTAAAATTAATAGTGATATACAGATCTATTAAGGAACTGAAAAACAACTCCTTTTATGGTCTGGTTGTGGTTCTCAAAAATTGCATGAAAAAATGTTGTAATAATCACAGTGGGACTAGAATGAAAGAATGAACAAAGAGCAAGTATTCTACCCATGTCAAAGCCAGATTATATTGTTCATTTCTCAGTATGATTAATGCCAAATATATCCAGCGTGCCAAGACATGGTAACAAAGTATATTTAACTCAATTGGTACCTCATCCAACAAACTTACAATGTAGTGAAGTCATTAAAACATACCTATATAAACCAGCTTGAATCCTTTTACCTAATCCAAGTGCCCATTTAAGGCTTTCAGCTTTCATGTTATGAACAGACAGTATAATCTATTCTGAACATTCCATCTAATAGACATACCTTGCCAGCGTAATGAATTATGCAGAAGTCAGCCTTGTCTTTGAGTTGTCTTGGCTTTTGGAATTTTGAATGAGTACCTTGTTCTTGGCTCAACTTTTCCACAAATGTCTTATCAGTAGCCTTGGGAAACCAGCATTCCTCATCCAGCAGAGCCAATACACCAGGAGGATTAGCCTGGCAAAGAAAGTCAATATTTAACAGGTTTACATTTAATACCCCTCAAAACATTTTCTTCGCAGAAGTGTTTAAATTTTCCAATTTTAGAACTTCTTAAGCTTAGCTTCGACTGTGATTTGAAAATAACTATATTTGGAAAAATAAGATAGCGTAGTTACTCGGCAGGTCAGGTAGCATCTCTGGAGAACGTGGATAGGTGACGTTTTGGGTCGGGGCTCTTGTGTTCTGCGACCTTTCACAGGTAATTGTATCCAAAGGTGAATCGCTAGATTGAGCTAAATTACGTCACCACTAGGGTGACTAAAAGATTCAAGGGTGATCTTGCGATTTCCTGTTTGGCTAAAGAGTGCATGCAAGTTTGAAGCCCTGAACATTTAGTGTTATATTGGAGGCAATGCATTAGCACCTTTGAACGGGGTGCAGAGCAATTTCCAAATGATAGACAGCAGACCCCAACCTTCTGTCAGTTCACTCCTCCCCTCTCCTTTATCTTACATTCCTTGTGTCTCCTTTTTAATTCTAGTGTTCGTCCACCCATCTGACAATTAAAGCCCAACTCACCGAATCCACCTATCACTTGCCAGGCTTTGCCCCTCCCCCCACCCCCACCCCCCTATTACAATCAGTCTGAAGAAGGGCCCCGAACCGAAACATCGTCTACCCATGTCCCCCAAAGAGGCCGCCTAACCCGATGAGTTACTCCAGCATTGTTTTGCTTCTGTCCATCTCTAGATGTAGAATCTCTACAGGTTCCATTGTTTCACATGTACATCTTCTACATGTAGAATTTCCACAGGTACTGCAGTTTGGAACACTGAACATCAACCAGTACAGCACTGGAAGTCTGAAGAAGGGTCCTGACCCAAAACATTACTCATCCTTTTTCTGCTGACCCACTGAGTTACTCCAGTACTCCAGTATTTTTAGTACAACACAGGAACAAGCCCTTCAGCCCACAATGCCTGTGCCAAACATGATTGCATGTTAAACAAATCTCTGCCTGCATGTGATCTATATTCCTCCATTCCCCAAATATCCTTGAGCTTATTCGAAAGCTTCTTAAATACCATTATTATATCTGCCTCCACCACCATCACTGGCAGTGCTTTTCAGGCACTCATCACCATCCCTGGCAGCATGATCCAAGCACCCATCATCCTCCAGAACACTTGCCCCAACCATACCCGTTAAACTTTGTCCCCATTACCATAAAGCGATGAGCTCTAGTCTTTGGCCATTCCACCCCAGGAAAGAGATTCTGACTCTCAACCGTACACAAGTCTCTCAATGTTATATACTTTTGTCAGGTCTCCCCTCAACCTCTGACGTACTAAAAAAGACAATCCGAGTTTGTCCAACCTCTCCCTATAGCTAATATCTTCTAATCCGGGCTGTACCTTTTACTAAACTTCTTTACTTATCTTACCCCCACCCACATTGTAACTTGTGTCTTCATAACCTTTCGTGATGCCACTTTCACCAATTGGCCTTTTTCTGCTTTAACCTGTTAATTTATCCCCAACTGAAGTAACTAGAGATAATTACTAAAATATTAATTTCTGCAGTGCTAATGGTGGTAATTATGAAACTGATCAATGTGCAGAATTTTCATTCTTACAGGTCTTTCGATGAGGTCAATGCAAGGCTGCAGATCCAGACCAAAGTCAATGAAATTCCACTCTATGCCCTCTCGCTGGTATTCCTCTTGTTCCAAGATAAACATGGTGTGGTTAAACAGCTGCTGCAACTTTTCATTGGTGTAGTTGATGCACAGCTGTTCAAAGGAGTTTAGCTGCAATACAAAAAAATGTACAACTGAGGTTTTGTTCAAAATCTGTTGAAACGTAACATCGGAACACAAAAAAATAAGCAGCTATACTTAAAAGGCCTTGCTCCCCCATTAACCAATCTTAATCCCTAATCCCCTCCTGGTCTCATGGTTTACATTTCACCTCTATTCGTCTCTCTAACCACATCCCAATGTCCAAGATTTATATCTCCAGGATCGACATCAACTCAAAAGGTGGAGCATCTATTGATTTCTCATGCAGAAAGTTCTAAAGTTTTGCAATTTCCTCAGAGAAATGGTTTATATCAGCCATAAATGCAGACAGCAAACATGTGTTTTTTGGGAATATGCCACCCACAAGTTTATTCACTGGAGACAAGGTTCACTAGTTAAAATATTAATGTTAAAAATTTAAATTATAAAAAATGCAACTGGGATTTTCACAAAATGCTTCCTCCTTAATTTTTCATCACTACCCCTCCACCAACCCCAAATCGAAATGCATTCAAAGTTACCACTGCCTTACCCTGGGATTCTCTCTCAACTAGGCCCAAATATTAATTCCATTCCCAGCCCTTTATGCACTCTGTCCCACCGCCAGTCTCTTTCTCATCGTCTGCTCGAGCTCAGAACCAAGTTAAGCAGATCCCAATGCAGCACCCTGCCAAAGCTCAATCAAGGCACAAGTTAGTTTTCTACTTGATTACTCTCGAGATGAACTTGGAAGCTAGGGACAGGATTGTAGAATATCTAAATGGACTTACTTCAAAGATTTCAAAACCAGCAATATCCAAAATGCCAATGAAAGAAGCTCCCTGTCGCTTTGTCCTGTCCAAAGCTTTGTTGATGCGGTGAACAAGCCAACGAAAAAGGCGTTCATATGTAGCCTTTGCTAATGCTTCAATAGCAAAGTCAGCCTTGAATCAAAAACAAGTTTTCTTATAAAGAAACTATTTCAAACAAAAGCAGCAGCTTTAAATCACTTGCATCGATCGCTACAAGCCACAACCGTACCTGTTCTTTGGTCTGAGCTTTCTGAACATAGTCGCGGCCAACTTTGATGCGTGGGGTGAGTATAGCACGAGTGAATTCCATTACATTCATTCCCAGGAGGTGACAGAGTTTCTGAGCAGCTTAAGAGGACATTCATTAATCTACAATGTACCTCAAAATAAGTGATTTCATTATATTCCATGCAAGTCCAAATATAAATCCCCTTTTAACAGGCATGCCATCAACATTTTTCAAGTATCTGTGCATAATTTCATAATTGATTCCAGATAAATCCTTACTTTGATTTATTAGCTTTGAATACAGAAGGCAAACTCCTGAAAGTAAGAGTACTTCAAACTGGGGAATGTAAGACCGTAACGTTAAACAGGAACGAGCCAATTTGTTAATAAACCATCAAATAGGGTCCTGATATCATCAAAACGTGAAAGACAATACAAATATAAAGATGCACATATTCCACTGCATCCCTCAATTTGATATTCTCTTCTCTGCACGTATTAAGTACCACACCTGCAGCAATTGCCTTCTGACACCTGGCTTAGTATGCAGTGTATATGCGTGAGCAAAAAGCAAGGTGCACGTCAGAAAAGTTCCTTCATGGAGCAAGTCATTAAACCATGGAACGTTGTTGGAAAAGCAGTGCAAGGCAGAGATCAGTGCACCTCAAAAATAAACAAACACAGGAAACGGAAATGTAGAACTTTGGGCAAAGATGATTTTAGGATTGGACTGGTAGACACCGTGGTCCAATAGTAAACTCCAGTGTTGCATAAATCCATGCAAAGGTAGCCAGTGTAAAACCATGTAATTTAAACTGTGGACACCATTATTCGACACAAAAGCGAGTTTATGTTTGAGAATCCTCCAACATCCATTCACCCCATCAACACATTCTTTTATTCCACTCATCTTCACACGGTTTAATTTCCCTTACTGCGATCTTGAGATCCACATTCTAACCACTCCTTGCCCAGAGGGCTTTGGTGATTTTCATATTAGATATTTTATGGACTCTTATTAATGGCTCTTAAACTTAAGGCACTGCCTTAAAATATCCACAGACTTAGCCTCCACAGCCTTCTGTGACAAAGAATTCCCCAGATTTACCACCCTCTGACTAAAGAAATTTCTTCTCATCTTCCTAAAAGAACGTCCTTTAATTCTGAGGCTATGACCTCCAGTTCTAGACTCACTAGTGGAAACATCCTCTCCACATCCACTCTATCCAAGTCTTTCACTAATCTGTATGTTTCAATGAGGCCCCCCTCATTTTTCTAAACTTCAGCGAGTACAGGCCCAGTGCTGACAAATGCTCATTATAGGTTAACCTTGAAGTCCCAAGGTGGTGCATGAGACTTCAAATGGCTCCAGCAACTTTTTTTTAGCTGAGGAAAGATGACTGTGGCTAGAATGTGAAGGGTTTGCAGACTGCATAGGGCAGCCATACCAACGGTATTTCCGACCAATATATCATTTAGACCCACGAGGGAATGATTTACCTGCATTTCAAACATGGCAAATAGCTTAATGTCCTCTTGTGTTGGAATTGATCATAATCTCCATGAACCGTTGAAATAACTTACCTGTGTTGTCTGGCATTGAAGCTTGATCTGTGTTCCTTTCCTTCTTAAACATAATATTGCCAAACTGCAGTACTGATGAGGCCACCTTCAGCATCGCTGTGATAACATAGCGGAACATTTAATGGGATGGAAATTGTCAATCGTCAATATTTCACCCCCTGCTATTAACCTCCTGAACCAGTCACCTCTTTCATACCCATTTTCTTGAGGTTCTTCCACATACTCTTATTTTTAGCTATCTCACCTCATTATTCTGTTTTAGTACTAATTATTTTTTGCACCTATTCAAATTACTCTAGTCTTTGCACATTATGCACTCATTGAATCACCATTCACTGCGTTTACCATGAGCTTCATGTGAACAAAGAATTTCATTGCACTCTGGGGTATACGACAATGATAAACTAATAGGAATCTGAATATCAAATTATTAAAAAATATATAGATCTTTCTCAATAACATGGAGTAATCACCAAATTTTGGATGCCAAAAGTTACAAATCCAAATCCAAATCCTCACAAATCCAAAGGTCTATCTTTCCAAACAATCATGTCCATTTTAACAAGAAAGTTGTGATGTGGATTGGACAGCCCAGCTTAAGTTCTGCTTACAGGATAGAGCAACATTAATTTTTTATACAAGTTTAAAAACTTGTAATGCAAATTGGCAGTGCCAAGTAAACCAAGTGCAAGTTCTTCTTATTTGGGCCTCAGACAAAATGTATGTACACTGTTTGCAAAAAAAGCAAAATCACTTGGCACTTCATGCTGTAGCTTGAATATGAAGACATTTAATCATATCTGCATCCAGAAACAACAACTACACCATGTACCACTCAGTTGTTGGGTCACCACTGATACACTTATGACTAGCCGTCCAAAGGTAACGTGCACACACCGCCTACAGAAAAATGCAAAACCACAGCAAAAAAAATGGAAAAAATAAAATTGACAAAATGCAATAGATTTTTAAGTATTCTTGAGTGAATAAATACTTAAAACTTGAGAAAAACGTGGGTAATTCTACCACAGCTCATTCCAGAAAAAAACAAGCCTGCACATCCATCAGCATCATTTGATGCTGTTACTTTCTTACTGAGGGACTGGAATACACTGAATATTTTTTAGCACAATGTAATCTTGGAAAATGCAGGTGCTTCTGCAATAAGGCAATAGACATGTTCCCCAAGAAACCTCGCGTAGAAAAATCGTTGTATGAAACACTTGTGTCAACAGGGGAAACAGGGTTAGGGGTGAGGGAGTTTCAGTACTGGCAATTAGTTTTATTCATCTCATTGGATTTTCAAAATTAAAGGCCTTTTTAATGGATATGTTTAATAAAGGCTACATGTTACATGGGTTTAAAAGAGTATCGTTGCACAAGTATCAATAAAAGCAATTGCTTGTCAATTTCTATAGCCACCCACGGTGAAATTGAGACCGACCTCGTGACACAATGGTGTCTGATTACAGCGGGGAGGTTTCATGGAAACGGGAAACAGCTTTTTTCACCCTGACATACTTTTTTCCAACTTGTCATTTTCCAAAGTAACTTTTAAATGGTTCTTTCCCAAATGATATGGCCTTATAACCATTCAGTCCACAAAACACAAATATTGTTCCCCAATTCAGCAATTGCATTGTATACAATTTGATTGATAGAAATAAGCATTCTACCAGAACTTGTATGATTAGAAACAGGGAGAAAGTGATGTACTTCAATCGCTTTTAAAATCTTTTTAGACTGTCCCACAATTATCTGTCTTTGATGTGTACGCTAGTAAGTATTACTATTACTATTGACTAGAAACTAAAACTATACCAGCAGTTTGACCATATCATTCAATTTGCTGTGTTATAGTATTGAAGAAGTTAATTGATTCACTGTTTGCTTTCCATTGCAATTCCTTTTTTTTTTTAAATCCTTTTGCATAATGACCATCTCATTACATGGTAAGGTTAAATAGTGTAGGCGGAAGAATTAGCACCACATCCAAATGAAATGTAAAAATAAAATATTAAGATGCTGCATATCTGATGTAAAAATGAAAATACTCCATAGGCCAGCCAGCAATTTGTGCTAGGAAGTGAACGAGTCAGATTAATGCTACTGCCTTGTCAAATATCTCCAGCCTTCTTGGTATCTAAATGCAGTCTATTTTTTTTCTTGGAAAAAGTTGCAGATTGGCTAATTAGATTTAAGAAACACACCACTGTGTTTTAAAAATCAAACTATTCAATCCAAATCCAATTAGCTCACGCTGGGGCTAAATATACCCAACAAATGTTAAAGAATTGACTTTAAATCTTCACATTCAAGATTTTCTGAATGCGCTAATAAGCAATGTGCAAGGTATAATGTTTTTTTTCCCCATATTTGCATATCCTAGGGCAGCAAATGGATCTTGATCAATTAAAAAAAAATCTAAAGCAGTGTCTTAAGTCATAGAACGTGGAAACAGGCCCTTCGGCCCAACTTTCCCAAACCAACCAACACGTCCCATCTACACTAGTTACACCTGCCTGCATTTGCCCCATATCCCTCTAAATCTGTCCGATCCATGTACCCGTCTAAATGTTTTGATTGTACCTGCTTGAGCATTAGTTGTACGATTTACAAATGGCTGGAGAGTTGTTATACCAAAATTATGTTTCTGTGGGCATTGTGTCATTTGTTTCTGACCCATTCAAGCATGCTACTGGCGATTCCAGCTACAAAATTGTTAATTAGTAAATTTTCTGATGTGGACTGAGAACTATTTTTAAAGCAACCTTATTAGATGCTATTTTTAAGATGCTCTCTATTGTTAACCACCCACCAGATAATATCATCCCACTTTATGTCCTAATTTGTTCTAAAAAATCTCATTCAAAATCATTCAACCTTGGTGCTCTCTCATCATATAGTTACCATAAAATCCTTCAATAACTATGACACTTGTTCAAGGATCGGTTATAAATAAGGTAGACAGTGGCATCTTACACAAAATCTCCTCATGGGAAAAACCCATGATATGCATTGCCTCCATAGTTTCTTGGAAGTTGTCCTTCTCTTGTTGTCCAGGGATTGGAACATAGCCATTGGAGAGGAACCGGTAGTGATTGAATCCTTCGAGCAGCAAGTCAGCTGAATGCAAAAGCAATTTTTATTTTAAAATGACTTCAGACATTGATTTTGTACCATACCTCCCACCATTCCCACTACCCTTTGCAAATCAAGGCAGAATATGGCAGAAACAAGGAACTGAGGATGTTAGTTTAGTTTAGAGGTACAGCACAGAAACAGGCCCTTCGGCCCACTGAGTCCGTGCCGACCAGCGATCTCCTTACACTGGCACTATCTTACACACTAGGGACAATTTACAATTTTTACCGAAGCCAATTAACCTACAAATCTGTATGTCTTTGGAGTGTGGGAGGAAACCGGAGCACCTGGAGAAAACCCACGCGGTCACGGGGAGTATGTACAAACACCACCCATAGTCAGGATCGTTTCTGGGTCCCTGGCGCTGTGAGGCAGCAACTCTACCCCCGCGCCACTATGCTAACCAGGTTGGTTTACAAAGAAAAAATGCTGGATTAACTCAGCAGGTCAGGCAGCAGCTCTGGAGAATATCGATAGGTCACGTTTTAGGTCGGGAACAGGTCCAGATTTCTACAAGCAAAATCTTTTTTTTTTTTTAAATGGGACATTATTTAAACAAAGATAGGAATCCAATTACATAAAATGGACATATGGCCCACAATTTAAACAAAGGCTACCAGCACTCCAACCACCCTCTGTTTACATTGGCCCCTTCAAGTGCAATGAGAGGCTGTTTTAAGGTTAAAAAAATCCATTCAACTATTAAATTATACATCAACAGATGAATTTTTTAAAAATCAACATTTGACCATGGAGGTCAGAGCTAAAGTAATGTATACATTTGAGCAAAGTTATTGCTTGTTGATCACAGGGAATGCAAGGCCCTATACAGGAATCATTGAAGAAGTTAGTGGCATTGAAAGGAGACAGATTCAGGCATCCAATTTAATTTGTGCAGCAAAGCAGCAACATAGATTAACCCATTTCCCAGATATTCCCAAATCCCACAGCCCTTCAAAGCCTCAACCAGGCACTTTGAAGAATGGCATGAGTTTGTGCCTTCATCATTCCACACAGCAGATTCCAGATACATCTCCCCCTCCCCCACCTCTCTCCCTTTCAACTGCCTGTTGGAATTTTCTTCCCTCAACTCTCCTACAAATTCACTTAAATCCACATCCCCTCATTTATTGATGTCTACAAGGAAAATGCATCCTTCCTATCCACATCTCAGCTTTATACAGTTCCTTTACAATATCCTTCAGTCACCTTACTTCTGAAGAAGACGATCCCAGCAAACTCATTAATATTCTGCAGCTTCCTAATGTCCTACAATCTCTCCTGCTCCCTCTCTGGCATGATTATATCCTTCCACTGCTGTGGCAGCCAGCGCACTTACAAATACACTGGCCATGGTCAATCCTTTAATGCAGTTCTAACACTTCCCTCCCTGCTCCTATATTCTTTACCTCCAATAAAGTGCCTCACTTGCCCTGCTGCCTTTATCTGTCTTGGAATGTGCATTCCAAAATTTCTATTCATCTAGTTTTGATATTTTGCCATTTACTGTGGCATTTCCTGGTCTTCAGTTCTCCCAATTACAATCCCTCATTTTATCAGATCAAATGACATTTACAACTGTTTTGGCCACATGCAGTTTTCTCATTAACTTTACCAAATTTAATAAACTCATCTTCTTCGCCACAACAACCACCAAATCATTGGAAAGCAAGTTTGACGGAACCCAAAGACATGCAGTGTTTTAGTTTTAGAGACACAACATGGCCCTTCAGCCCACCCATCGCTGGTCGCCCATTCACATTAGTTCTATATTATCCCTCTTTCTCATCAACTTCCTACACATTAGGGGCAATTTTAGAGACCAATTATTTTACAAACCCACATGTCTTTGGGAAGTGGGAGGAAACCGAAGCACCCGGAGGAAATCCACGCGATCACAGGGAGAACATGAAAACTCCACACAGACAGCACCAGAGGTCAGAATCAAATGTGGGTCTCTGGTGCTGTGAGGCTGCAGCTCTACCTGTTGTGCCACTGCGATATCCTCTTAAGTAGTTGAAAGGTTATTGAGACTAACAGAAACTGCTACAGTACGGACAGAATTAAATCTTGTCTTTCTGGTCAATGTTTCAATCCATTGAGCATTTCTAAATTGATACTTAAAATGCAAAATAATCATTCTACCACGTCCAGAAAGTTTAATAGACTAGGCATTTGACCGAAGTGACAAACAGTTGCAAAACTGTATTCCCTTAGCATTGAGACAATAGGTAAACTCAAAAGCATTCCAGGTCTCTCAAAGCAGCCAAAATATTTGCATTATAAAAATTAAGTACTGATACTTTCCACATTGTTCAGGAAATTTTGCACTCATCAACAATGGATAACATCAAATCTAATTTTAGCAAAAATTGGAAAAGTTCCAACTTATGTACTTTACAACCACATCAGAGACCAAAACCTTAAATGAAGTCAAGATCAATCCCAGATGTCCGTTTGCCAATGAAGTTTGGAAAGAATTATTCGGTTTATGTTCTTCAGCATGCCTGACCTTCATTTTCTAACCCATCACTGTATGGATGAAGAAAAGCTACACGATATTTAAACTCTTCTGCATCCAAACTGAATGCATACAGCTGGAGTTTTTGTGGCTGTTTTGACGAGTTAGTGGGTGATGGATGAAAGGTGAAGTTGATAGTGTGGCAAGGTTGTTTGCAAGAGAATACACTCAATGTTTATTATTGAATTGACTTACATTTAAGATGTTCTCCAGCTCCACAGAGTAGTTGATAGAAGATGTGGAATGTCCGTTCGTCCTTTGCCTGGCGTATTGCACGGGACTTTTCCAGAAGATCTTGCGAAAGTCAAGTCTAATCACCAAATCATTTGCAATGACTTAAACATGTTGATCAGCTAATTCAATCAAAATGCCTCTGTTTCTGTAGGTGTACTCTTTAAGTGCACAGAAAATCTTAATTAATCATAGTTTTTCAAACAATGCTGGATGAGAAGAGTTTTGAATCTATATACTAAAACTCTCGTTTGTTTGTTTGTTTGTTTGTTTGTTTGTTTGTTCCTGAACTACAGCCAAAATGGTACAAGATAGCGCGACAATTTTAGGCCCACCTTACTCACCGTCGTCCCTTTGGTGCTAATGAAAGAAGTTTCATTGAAATCGGTGTTATATATTTAAAGTTATTCACATTTTAAAGTTTAAATCTATCTCCTAGGGAGGGAGGGGGGAGGATAAGGGAGGGGGGGGAGGAAGGGGGAGGGGAAAGGGGGAAGAGGGAGGGGAGGGAAGGAGGATGGGAGAGGGGGTAGGGGAGGGAGGGGGAAGAGGGAGGGGAGGGAAGGAGGGAGGAGGAGGAGGAGGGGGGAGGGGCTACGGGGAGAGGGGGAGGGAGAGGGAGAGGGTGCTGCACCAATGCAGGAGAGGTTTGGGCCCAACGGGTCCACTTGGTCTAGTATATTATGAAGAACAGTTATCACCATAAAAATGTGTACTTTGGATGTTAGGTCAACCTATAAACAACTTGTTACTTAGAAAAGGAGATACGAGGGAGAATATGGTGAATTTAAAGCTTCACCAGTATTTAAGTAGTAAGGAAATTGGGCCCAAATTGACCAGAGTTTTCCCAACCCAGTGAGAGTTTATTTGCAATTAAAAATTGTTATCTCTCTGCCAACAAATAATGCTCAAACATTTGACCAGATTGACCTAATTATAAAAGGTTACACGTCCCTTTGGCTTGAATAGTTTCTACATACCAAATTATATGGCTTCATAAATTTCATAACTGCATATTTTGAGCAACTAAACAATAGAATCCTTTGTTGATGCGGATGACATACCCACGTATAAAGTCGGACCACCACTTCACTTTCTATCAATGGCTAAAAGAAGTTAAACCAAAACGTAGTTAGTATGCAATAAAAGTAATTAAAATTGAGAATAACCAGATCATTTACTCAACCGTGAAACACAGCACAAATAAGGATTTTTCAGATTGAATGAGACCCCAAAAGCTAATTTTGCCCAAAGATTTGAATAAAACTCAACTTGTATCGGAATGATCTGAGACTGCTACAACCATCTTTTCAGGAGTGCAGTCCAAAACTTAAGTTGTGATAGAAATGTTATTTTACACCTCATTTCCTCTTTTGGTTTATTCATAGGTTTGCCTGAAATTTACATCAGCCACGGAAACAGTTTTGCAAATTTACTCCAAAAAGGAATTTGAACATATTGCATCTTCCATTAACTTTCTTTGCTTCCGAAGCAAATCAATCCAGCTTCTCTATGTTACACAATCCCACATCGCAAGCATTACTCCAGCAAACCTTTGAAGGGTCTCGCGCTACCTCGTCTTTCCAATTGATGGTACGTAGAATTGATCATGATACTTCACTGAGACTTAAATCAGCATTGAAGAGCCTAATGATAACCCTCTTGCTTTTGTACTCAACAAACCTCGTACAATTGTCTTTTTCAACTCATTGTGATTGTGCATATAAACTTATGAGAGGCATAGATTCGTTAGAACCTTTTCTCAGGATGGAAATATCAACTGCCAGAGGGCCTAGCTTTCTGGTGAGAGGGGCAAAGTTTAAAGGAGATGTGTGAGGCAAGTTCTTTTTACATGGTAGGTGGTGAATGCTTGAAACACGTTACCAGGTGTCACGGAGGAAGCAGGTATAATAATGGCATTTAAGAGTCTTTTGGCAGAGAATGGTGAGATATTGAATATGTGCAGCAGTTAAGAGTTGGTTTTGGCATCATCTTTGGCACAGGCATGGTGGGCCGAAAAGGGTGTTCTGTGTTCTCTTCAGGTGATAGGATCTCAATGAAGCAAGGCAGAACTTGCTGCTGAGTTAACAACATGGTCATCTGACCACACAATGCATACCAAAAGGTACAGGGATATTTAAAGATTCCCACCCCATCATATTCGATACACTTCCAAATTCTAGTGCAAACAGCACAAAACATTCCTTATGCAAATATGGGCAAGACACCAGATTATTTTATGTTACATCTCAACATTACAAACACCCGCCCTAAAAGACAGCAGTGAAGAGGATACAAGTCTCAATGTTGGCCCCAACGATATAACCAGTGACATCAAAATTAATTCGGATGAATTTTCCCTGCAAGAGAAAAAGGGCATATTAGCAAAGTTACATGGTCTTCCTACTTTTGTCAATGTAGTAGAATTAGTCCCAAGTTTAGGTACATATATTTCACATACAAAAATCATTGATATTTCTGAAGATCCAAAATTAATCAGTTTGTTAACCAACTTCAAATACCCAAGTCAAGCCAATAAGGGAGACTAGCACAGAAAACTACTTAATGACACATAATGCTGGAGTAACTCAGCGAGTCAGACAGCTTCGTTGGAGCACGTGGATAGGTGACGTTTCTGGTTGGGACTCTTCTTCAGACTGATTGTAGTGGAAGAGGGAGGAGAGAAGAAAACTGGAAGAGAGGAGAGACAGAACAAAGTGTGGCAGGTAATAGGACGATACAGGCAAGTGGGGGGGGTTTGAAAGGCAAATGATTGGAACAAGGCCAGAGATTAGAGCAGATGGCGTGAGACAGACTGGTTGCAAACTGTGAAGCCAGAGGAAGGAATGTAGGAGGAAGTGGTGGGTGTGGGAGAGTAGGTGAGAGTCCTGGTGGGGCACAGGGGAGCGAAGACGGAGAGAAAGGGAAGATGGGCGGCTGTTAGAGGTCACCTAAAATTGGAGAATTCAATGATCATACCATTGGATTGTAAGCTACCCAAGCGGAATGTTTTCCTCTCAATGAGAAATACTTGTTTCACCTCATTAAAACCCAGGAAAAAGTATTGTCTTCAATCAAAATCTGACAAGTGAACAAGACTGCATACAAATGCGGAACGTAACGGCATGAGTGAACTGTCAAAGGGCTAAATACCGAGTAATCGTTAGCCACAAGACACACACTAAGATGGAATACAACGGCAGAAAAAACAAGCTTAACCCAGTAACAAAAAAAAAAGACCGTGCTGATGTAACTCAGTGGGTCAGGCAGCATGTCTGGAGAACAGGGATTGGGGGCATTTATGATCGGGGCCCTTCTTCACACTTCAATATGTAAAGTTTGTGACCTCCCCACCACTTCTCCTGACTCAAGTTTACCATATGTATGAGATTTTATTTTACTCTACAGATGCTCCTCGACTTACGATGCTTTGACTGACGATATTTCGACTTTACGATGGTGCAAAGGCGATACACATTCAGTAGAAACCGCACTTCGAATTTTGAATATTGATCTTTATCCAGACCAGCAGGCCTGCCCGCTGCTCAGACTGGCAGTGTCTTTTGCAGTATGATACTCCCTCGTGATGCTGTGCAACGGCAGCGAGCCGCAGCGCCCAGTCAGCCAGGGTTGGGAGCTGCCATAGCTATGTTTGGTAGTTGTTGGATTCTTGCTATTGAGGGCGTGCAGCGTAGGTTTACTAGGTTAATTCCCGGAATGGCGGGACTGTCATATGTTGAAAGACTGGAGCGACTAGGCTTGTACACACTGGAATTTAGAAGGATGAGAGGAGATCTTATCGAAACGTATAAGATTATTAAGGGGTTGGACACGTTAGAGGCAGGAAACATGTTCCCAATGTTGGGGGAGTCCAGAACAAGGGGCCACAGTTTAAGAATAAGGGGTAGGCCATTTAGAACTGAGATGAGGAAAAACGTTTTCAGTCAGAGAGTTGTGAATCTGTGGAATTCTCTGCCTCAGAAGGCAGTGGAGGCCAATTCTCTGAATGCATTCAAGAGAGAGCTAGATAGAGCTCTTAAGGATAGCGGAGTCAGGGGGTATGGGGAGAAGGCAGGAACGGGGTACTGATTGAGAATGATCAGCCATGATCACATTGAATGGCGGTGCTGGCTCGAAGGGCCGAATGGCCTCCTCCTGCACCTATTGTCTATTGGTAGGTTAGGTGTATTAATACATTTTCGACTTACGATATTTTCGATTTACGATGGGTTTATCGGAACATAATCCCATCGTAAGTCGAGGAGCACCTGTAGTGGAATTCTGTGAACAACAGCAAATTAAAATAACATTTTTTGAATCCAAATTAGTGATACAACATTCACTTCTGACTTAAGCTATGTGATTTATAGTAATTCATTGAAAAACAGCTCAAATTGCTCTTTCACAAGTTTAAACTTCGTACGTGAAGCATAACATTTAAAAATTCTCCCACAAAATACTGCCAACATTAGTCTCAGCTCAGCATGTGAACATGTATCTGTTACTAATTTGTAGTCGTTGGGAGGGTTGAAGTCATATTGCTCCACTGTAACTGGATTGTTTTCCCTTCTGAACTTAAATCAAGAGCAACTCTGTATAGTTCCCAGAAGACGATGTTTAAAAGACTGCTTGACTGAGTGCTGTACAACAGTAATCTCAATGGGGCATTTGCGAGAGGGGAGAAGAGATAAAGCAAATAAAGAATAAGGATGCAAGTGCATAAGGGGAAGGAAAGAACTAAGATGCAAATATGAAAGGCTGAATGAATATCAACCACGCACAAATGCATTGTGACAATTTAATTTTTAAATGAACATTGCTTTACTAATTTTTTTTAATCCAATCTCCTCCACTCTATTCAGTGGAGAAACAAATCTACGTTCCCAAGCTGCAATGTTTCAAGCTGTGGCAATGATTTTTTTAGTAAGATGCACAGCTTAAAACAAGGCATCTTTTCAATAATCCTTCCTCAAATATTTTTTGTTGCAAATTCAGCAGTAAAGGTCACCCAGAAAGAATGCTCAAGCAGTTGCCCGAATGGAAATCCAGCCAAATTCAGCGTAAATCACTAAACACCTACATAAGCCACACTCTCAAGCACAGCTTAAAATTAAAATTTCCAAGTGATGCCAGAATGCTGAGCCACTAAAAAGAGAGATTTCAACTTATCCATTAAGATTCCTTTGTAAACTTTGAAAATATTCTTACACGATAATCATTTTCTGAACTGCTGTCTACCCAAACTATAAAATCTTAGAGGATGCTACATGCAAATATCTTTGCCAGTCTGAGCCTCTTGTTACCTGGGGCCACTGCTTTAAGATAAGTGGACATTTGTGCTTGCTCCAGTTTCATTCAGAATCCAGTCTTAAAAGCATTTTTTCCATTCAATATGCTTCATTCCTCTAGTTTCATGGCTAATATTTGTGGGTGCCCCGTTCTGGGGCATCAATTCCACTGATGTTCCTACTTTAATGCTTTAATTAAGCAGCCAAAATATCTAAACTTTCTTTTCAGTATCAGGTTTCACAGAAAAGCTGAAGCCATCAGCCTCCAGAAGTGTTCTGAATAACCTCGTGCATCTTCACATTTTGTTTTTCTTCGTCAAAAAACTGAATTGGTCCGTTGAAATAAAGCACAATGATTTGAGTTTTAGTTTATGGCTTCTAGACGAGAAAGTTAATAGAGGGATACACGTGTCCTATCTTCTACAGGGGTGACGCGCCCCTTACGTAAGCAGCTCCACTCCATCTGGTTATTATTACCAAGCACACAGCTAAGGATTTGTGAAAGGAAAGGATTTCTGGTTTCCTCTCAAGATCAAGTGTTGAAATCCCGACTGACAAACCTCATAGTTGGCTAAGAACATGATTAAGGGAACGAGGAACACAAGATAGTTGTGGTCATTCATTTTAACAGTTGCGATACTAGGCCATTATCCAAGTACCCACTGAACTTGTTAAAACCACATCTCGTAATATCTGTTCCCAGATTTTTGTACTCTGCAACAGATTATGTAGCATGACATTCCTTTGGTATTCTAATATTTGACATTCCAATGATCAAACCATTTTACTGCAGAATTTCCCAATTTATTAGAGTTTTGTATTTCCAGCACACACGTTTCCACTTTAAATTCTTTGTTCAGGTTACAAAATGTGACAATCACAGTAAGTGCAAGAACTCCAAGGGTTAACCCATAATTCTTCTTCATTCGAATAGACATTTCTTCTGTTGCCGAATAACTCAACTTTCTCTTTTTTTGGTCTATAATTTAGTTTTCAAGATGAAATTTCAATACTAATTAGGTACATGTGATACTAAAGGATGAATACTCAACCTTTGTTTGGAATAGGCATTGATAATCGTCTTAGTTTAAATCTGAATCAAATTTAACATGTATAAATGTAATAAAAATAATCCCTGCACTTTTAAGGTGCATTTCTAAAAACCGCATTGTGAATGATGCAATTGTTAGGAAATTAAAGAATTCAGTCTTTTGACAGTTTGTCAATGAAAATTTAATTTGTGCAAAATATGACAAGGAGCCTATTCACAGAAAATCATTGAATTACTCAGCCCAGAAACAGGCTCTTTGGCTCAATGTGCCCATCCCAAATATCAAACATCTGCCTACACTAATCTGACACTCATCCTATTCTTCATCTTGCAATCCCATCAACTAGTTTTTCCTTCCCACTCATCTTCCTACATGAGCGGCAAGTTACAGTAATCAAGTAACCTACAAGGCCACATGTTGGCAGATTAACTAACTTGCATGTGGAAGGAAGTCAGAGCAGTTACATGGAGGAACCCATGGAATTACAGAGTGTACATGCAAACTACACGTCAACATTGGGATCAAATGTCGTCAGTCATCAGTCTGAAGGGTCCTGACCCCAAATAACATTGGGATCAAATGTGTGACCTGTTCAGCATTTTGTCCATTATCTATAATTCTCTTACTGAGCCTCCCATTCCTTATCATCTGCCTCTGCACTGAGATACTGCAGTGGTCAGTAAACTTTGGAACTGAGGCAGGGCTGACCACTGCGGTATCTCAGTGCAGAGGCAGAATGATAAGGAATGGGAGGCTCAGTAAGAGAATTAAAGATAATGGACAAAATGCTGAACAGGTCACGCAGCACAAGTGGAAATAAACAGCTAATCCATCAGAGACACAAGAGGCTGCTGATGCTGGAATCCCAAGTTGTAAAAATAAAAAGAAACTGCAGGAAGAACTCTGGTCTGGCCGCACCTGTGGAGGGAAATGGACATGTTATTTGGGGTCAGGACCCTTCAGACTGATAACAGACGACATTTTGGTGCGGGATGCTTCTTCAGTTCGAAGGGCCCCAATCCGAAACATCATCTGTCCATCTCCCTCTACTGTTGCTGCCTGACCTGCTGAGTTCCTCTAGCACTTTGTTTTTACTCAATCCTTCATCAGAAATAGAAAGAATGAGAATACAAGTTAAACTTGGAAATGATGGGGGGAGATGTAGTTACCACCAGGGAACCTCTCTGATAGGGAGGCCCGGGTTGCCCAGACGAATCCACTGTACAAGGAGTCACCTGGATGATGCATGACAGTAGACACAAAATGCTGGAGTAACTCAGCGGGTCTGGCAGCATCACCGGACCAAAGGAATGGGGGATGTTTCGGGTTGGAACCCTTTTTTAGAGTGAAAGATAAAGTAGTGCCAGCTCCGAAATAGCTCAGTTGGGGGAGTGTTAGACTGGAGACCCGAGGATCCCGGGATCATTCACGGGTTTCGGCAATTTTGAGATTTGCTCTCTCAGAGCGAAGAAGGGTTCCGACCCGAAACATCACCTAATCCTTTTCTCCAGAGATGCTGCTTGACCTACTAAGTTACTCCAGAATTTTGTGTCCATCTTTGGTATATACCGACATCTGCAGTTCCTTCCGATACACGTGATGTATAATGAGGGCTGCTTGAGAGAAAAAAAGCAGAGGGATATGTAAAAGCTGTAAAGTGTAGGTCAGAGCCGTTGCAGAGAACTGAAAACAAATGACATTGGAAATACTCAGGATGTGTCAATGGAATGAAAGAAAAAATTAGTTGATATCACAGATGGATATTGTTTCAGCAGAACTGGCTAGTTTTAATACTGAGAAAATGGGCTACCCAAAAATCACAGATCAATACAGACGGTTGCAAGGTGCCCAGAATGAAAATGGGAGCCATGCACGGGAATTGGAAGCGAGGTGGAGAATGAATCTGATATGTAACTGAAAGTAAAGAGCCATTTGCAGACTAAAGATGGCGCTGGCTCGAAGGGTCGAATGGCCTACTCCTGCACCTATTGTCTAAACAAAACGTGATCCTTAAAGCAGAGAGCGGATGAAGCAGCGGATAAATCCAATACTTTGGATTAGAAATGTTGAGGGGAAAGGGGACCGAGAGATTTGAAGGGAATGGCCCATTCAGGAGGCTGAAAGGGGGCAGTGTGTCTGGTTTTGGAATCAATTTAGGAAATTATGAAGTTGACCTCTTGAACATGGTAGTTGAGAGGATGGAAAGGAGAGACCAGGAAGTCTATCCTTGAGCCAAAAACAGCCAGCTGAAAGAACTCAGCAGGTTTTGCAGCATCTGCGGGGAATGGGAATTGGCGATATTGATGACATTTGGGGTCAGGACCCTTCAAACTTCATTCCGGGCCAAGGGCCCCCTTGGAGAATGGCCCCCGACCCAAAACGTCACCTATCCATGTTCTCCACAGATGCTGCCTGACCCGCCGAATTACTCCAGCACTTTGTGTCTTTTTTTGTAAGACAGCGTCTGCAGCTCCTCGTGTCTCTAAGAAAATAAGACAACAAGGTTGGGTCCAACTAGGTCAGGTGAGCTTTACCAATAAATGAGCTTAGGAGTGTGGGGTGGGACAGGGCCAACTGCCCACTGGCAGTAGGAAGCATACAGGTTGCACAGAATGTGGCTCCCCATTTAACACAAGGCTTCATTGTACACCATGGCTACCCAAGCTGAACCCAATAGGACCCAACTGTGTGTGGATCACGTACCAAATAATTTAAAGTCCTTGAGGTCATGTTAGGTTCAGAACAACCATGGTCCAAGTCAGAGCGGATCAGATTTTAATCCTTTGCTGAGCAGACACCAACCAGAAGCATAAATCAAACTTACAGCAACTTGAAAAAAATTCAACCAGATAAGCTGTTTCCAGTGATCCTGATTGGGGTATCCTGTCATGGATGGATGTTAGTTTTCTGTGCAGCACAAAGCAAGATATTTGCATTTATCTCTGTAATAGAACTTCAATCCACAACAAATGGACTCTGGTGGAATGTACTTTCACCAATGCTTGACTAGAAAAGTCAACAAGGGAAACCATGTCTGTTGTCCAACATAGAAACATAAAAATAGGTGCAGGAGTAGGCCATTCGGCCCTTCGAGCCAGCACTGGCATTCTGGCTGACCATCTAAAATCAGTACCCCGTTCCTGCTTTTTCCCCCATATCCCTTAATTCCTTTAGCCCTAAGAGCTAAATCTCTCTCTTGAAAACATTTTTCTAATTCTTTCAGCACTTAAAATATTTTGACTTTCAGTAATAAAACATTTACTATCTGGTTTCAGGACTGAAACCATCACTGGTTATTCAGATTTTCCCACTTAGCTTCTCTCCCAGTATAACTTAATATTTGAAATTTAAGCTTGGATCATGATACCAACTCCATCTGAACCTTAAATGAAAAGCAGAACAAATATCAAGTTTTTACATGGAAGACCTTATCAGACTCTATTTCAGAAATACAGCGTGGAAACAGTGCAGAGTCAATGCCGACCACATACACTAATACTATCCTATACACCAGGTACAATTCTACAGTTTTTACTGAAGCCAATTAACCTACAAACCTGTAGGTCTTTGGAGTGTGGGAGGAAACTGGAGCACCCAAAAAAAATCCATGTGGTCAAAGGGAGAACGTACAAAGTCCATACAGACATCACCTGTAGACTGGATCAAACCTGGGTCTCTGGTGCTGTAAGGCAGCAACGTTACCATTGTTGTACTGTGCCGTCCCGCCTCTGCAGTCTAAAAGCTTATGGCCAGAGACACAAGGGGTGGCACGGTGAAGCAGCATTAGAGCTGCTGCCTTACAGCTTCAGAGACCAGGGTTCAATCCTGACTACAGGTGGCGTCTGTATAGAACTTGTACGTTCTTCCCGTGACCGCCTAAGTTTGCTCCAGCTCCAGTTTCCTCCCACACTCCAAAGACACAAAGGTTTGTAAGTTAATTGGGTTTGGTAAAGATTGTAAATTGCTCCTAGTTTGTAGGATAGTGCAAGTGTATGGGGTGATCGCTGGTCGGCGTGGACTCAGTGGGCCGAAGGGCCTGTTCCCGTGCTGTATCTCAAACTAAAAACAAGGCTTTCTACTTTTAAAGTACTAACAATATTCCTTGGTTTTACAAATAAACAATGTGGATTACAGAACAACAGTCTGAAAATATGAAAATAACTTGCAGATGTACCGTTTTGGATGAAGCATTTCAAAATTTGGCTGCGGGGTCTTTTTGCATTTCACACTTCTGAAGCTATTGGTTCAATTACTCTGGAATCAGTGTTTCAGCCTTGAACATTTTCTTAAGTAAACAAATGGTTTTTCTAATCCAAAACTCCAAATATGGCAAAGATTGGTTGAATTCAAGTTTGGCTTTTGCAACGTGGGTTATTAATTTCAGTCTAAAGTCAGTCATATTGATGTTCATCAGCCAAGCACTGCCACGTGATTAAAATCACTGATTTGCTCCCTCAAAGTTGGATGCAAAGATATTGTTGGCTTCTCCACAAAGCTAAAGTACATTCTAATCTTCTTTGGTATTTGATCATTCAGGTACAGAGCATACGAAATCTGCAAATAACTAGAGAATTATACACTATTTAATTTACCAATTTAACCATCCATTTTTACATTACTTGCCTATGCCTAAAAGTAGTGTTCTATAAATACCAGCACTATTGCGCAAAGGTTATTTTGTTTTGCATCCAGAGTCAATCCCTTTCACCTAATCTTAAAAAAAATTATATTAGTACAGTCTGGTGAGCTATGCCTTAATGGCAAAAAAATTAAGTTCTTCTAAAAAAATAAATTATTTTCTTCTGGTTCATGTCATTTTGAATCCACATCATGTATCAATTGCAGTCAATATAGCAGGAACGTTATGTCCAAGTCTTTCAATTAAACTGTTAAGTAAACATTAAAGTAGTGGCATGCTCTAATTATCCCTCCCTTTGAACATGCATTTTAGTTCACATTCTTGGGACCAAACAAGATGAGCCAGGAACTAAAATCTCCCCCTCTGCCCATACAAGCCATATTAGGCCAGAGAACATAGATTTGATATTAAAACTACACAGGTAAGTGAAGCCCAACTAGATATCAAAATTTAGACCACAGCCAAGACCGCAAGATATTGCAGAGTTGTGAACGTAGCCCAGTCCATCATGCAAACCAAACTCCCTTCCAATGACTCCATCTACACTTCACGCTGCCTCGACAAGGCCATCAGCATAAAAGGACCAGTCTCAACCTGGTCACTCCCTCTTCTCTCCTAAAATCTTGCCCGATATGAGAAGTTTGAAAACATATACCTCCAGATTCAGGGACAGTTTCTTCCCAGCTGGTATAATGCAACTGAACAGTTCTTTCACCAGCTACAGTGTGGCCTGACCTATCTGCCTCATTGGAAACCTTTGAACTATCTTTGGTTCAATAACTAAAGTAAAGATATAGTTTAGATCTTGACTTTACCTTGCACGAAATGTTGCATCTTTTATCCTTATCTGCACACTGTGGACAGCTTGATTGTAATCATGTACAGTCTTTTCTTTTACTGGATAGCATACAACAAAAATAGCTTTCCACTGTACTTTGGTAGACGTGACAATAAATTAAACTGAAGACAAGTTCTCAAAACAGGCCAGGACACAAATTTAAGATTAGCTATGTGATTGACAACTTACTCAACTGCAGCTTTAGTTTTCCTCCTAGAATTTTAAAGATCTTAACGGTTTTTGACCTTTTTTTGTTCCTTTAAGATCCTCCCTAAAACTTACAAATTTGACTTAATGGCCTTGCATTCCTTGTGATACATTCCATCTTAAAATCATTCATTAATACTTCATGAAGTGGCTCAATACGTTCTGCTATTTAAAAGGGTGTCGTACAAATGACTGCATACTCAATCATTAAATACTACATTGTACAATGTTTGCTGTATATTTCAACGGATTTTAAAAATGACACTTGGCAGACCATTAATAATACTGAAACAAAAACGTTCTTAGCCGCACCTTTAGGCTAATGGGTGAATTATATCTACATTGGCAAAAGAATTTGGAAAAATAAATCTGTCTTTGTCAAGTTGAGACCAGCGCTGGACAAACAAGCACTTAGATTTGCAGCTCGCTGCTTGCGTTAGAAAATGACAGGTTGCAGGTCAATGTGGCAGCTGATCTGGAATCAAGTTTCCAAAGTGATATTGAAAATCCAAACTTTGAAACTTTGCTTCCGTCTGAATGAAGGACCGAATCCAAAAATACATGCCACGCCCATTTCTTTCTTTGCTACACATTTTCTACCTTCCCTTCTCAAATCTCAGTGCTCCCTCAGCACTGCACTGATACATCAATCTTGATGGTTTGTGCCCTGTCTGAACCAATAAAATACACATACAAGATATTATGGAGCGATGAAAAGTGGGTCACCCTCAAAAGGTGACCCAGTTTACTTACAAAACGTGAAGAATTGTCGTTTTTCACAGTTTTGGCATTGCCAAACGATTCTAGTATAGGGTTTGCTTGCAGAAGCTGTCTCTCGAGTTCTCCCTTCAAAGAAGTAAAAGAGAAAGAATTTATATCCACCAAATAAAGAACAAGAACAACACAATCACGGTGGTCCAAATATCTGCACAACAGAAATTAGTGAGAGACGTAGATTTTTGCAGCTTTCGAAGCATTTCAATGTAAATCGAAAATGGTTGAGCCCAGCACCTGATAGAAGCAACATGCAGAAGCAAAGTTAATGTTACTGAAACTAACTGCATTGCAGTCAGGGAAAGTGAAGCTTTTCAGATATGCACACAAGTTAGATATGAAAGCTACAAGAATAGATAAGAGTATTTTTTAAATTGTAGAACAAGATACTTGCTCTGCACTGCTTCTGGTGCAACTGGTGCAGTAGTTCTCAACATCCATTGCAAGCCCACCGACTCCCACCGAAACCCCGACTTCACTTTGTATCCCTTGTCTCCTGCAAGCATTATTTCATTCTCTCAGCTCCTTCATCTATGTTGTATTTGCTCCAATGATAAGACTCTCCATATTTGCAACGAATGTTTCAATCTTGGAGCAAACACGACATAGATGGAGGGTAGAACTGGGAGAATGGAATAGTCCTGTGAAATGTCTTCCTTTCTGTTACCACAATGATAAAGGGCTTCTTCTCCATTAACACAGCCCTTTCATCCATTTTACGCGCTTGTGCTCTTACCCCCTCTCATAAGGGAGGGTAGGGTTCATCAATGTCAACCCCACCAGCCTTCACATTCAACAAATCTTCTCCACAATTTCTGCCACCTTCTAAGATTCCAGATAATCTTCTCCCCCCCTTGACCCCTTACAGCATTTCACATGGACTGTTCCCTACACGACTCTCCGATTCACTGTTATTCCCACCAATCACTCCCTTTCTTAAAACACTTCATCTCACAAACATACATTTTTTAAATTCTTCCCGTTCCCATTATCTAGAGAATCAAAATCTTTCCAGGTGAAGCAGCAATTCACTTGCACCTTTCCCCAATGTAGTGTACCAGATTAGGAATGTCTGACATACATAGCCTGTGCAAAATAGGCATTTAGGAAACTGGCCACATGATTTGCTAGCAGTGGGACGTGCCATGTGGGAACAGCTGTATTTCCGACTTGCCAACTGTTCGGGTCAGGAACAGTTCATAGGAACAAAACCTTGCCCTAACCTAGGGACAACTGGTATTGCTTCTGACATTCACAATGTGGTGGCCACTACATTGGAGAATACAAATGCAGATTGGGTTATCATGTTGCTGAACACCTGCATTGAATCGGCATGGGAAACCAGTGTTTCCTGTGGCCTGCGACGTTAATTTCCCAACACAATGACCCATTGGTCTGTGTCCACCTGTACTGTCACACTGAGGCCCAACATTAGGTTGAGCATTTCAAGGCAGCACAGTGGTGCAGCAAGTAGAGCCACTACCTCACAGCACCAGAGACCCGGGATCAATCTTGACCTTGGATTCTGTCTGTATGGAGTTTGTACGTTCTCGCTGTGACTGCGGGTGACTTCCGGGTGCTCTGGTTTCCTCCCACATTCCAAAGACGTGCGAGTTTGTAGGTTAATTGGCCTTTTTAAATTGCCCCTAGTGTGTAGGGAGTGGATGAGAAAGTGGGTTAACATGGAACTACGTAGTGTGAACGTGTGATTGATGATCACCATGGACTCGGTGGGCTGAAGGCTCTGTTTCCATACTGTATCTCTAAACTAAACCTCTGGGCACATTATAACCATCTGAACTCATTGAATTCGGGTACTTCAGATAACTTGATTTCTCCTTCCATCTTAGTCCTTTAATATAAGCTCAGCTTGGTTTTTCTACCTTCCTATTTATTCTATGGAGTGGAGAACCAAATTGATAGTCGCTAGTGGGTTCAGTAGCTTGACTGGGCATTGACCAAAGACCAATTAAATCTAGTTGGCTGGAATAAACAAGTTTTTGCAACATGATTTCTACCCCAAAAAAAATCTGCTTGTGCTTCAATATTTATTTCGCATTCTATCAACTAAATAGCACTTTGATATACCTGTGACAATGGATCCATACTGGAGACAATCAGGATGCAAAAGGGCTTGCTGCAGAAAAGTTGAGTGCGAGCGATCACCCATTTAGACAGAGGGGGAAGAATTATTTATTTCAAGCTAAATATTCAAAGAATTTTGGGCCAAGCAAATAGTGGGATCACAGGGATCAGGCAGGGAAGTGGAAATGGAAACAAGATCAGATCATCCATGATCTCACTGAACAGCAGAGCGGGCTCGTACAGCCGTATGGCCAAATCATACTACGTATTTCAATAGTTCCTAATGTATTTCCCTCCCTCATTCGTGCCATATATTATCGGTTCATCAGAATGGATCAAAATCCTCAACCTTAGCAATCAATAAAATCATGGCATTAAATTCATTAAAAATACCTGTAAACTCAGTCATTATCCATTGGTGTTGTTTGTAGATCCACATACTTGCAAAGTTAAACCCAGGGCCCACTGCAAGTTTTTCTACACAATATGAATCTATGTACACGTATAAACATAAGTATCAGTCATTGACAGACCACTTGTGCCTTATGGGTCTGTGCTGTGAATTGTTCATTTAGAGCAGAGTCTTGGTTTACATTGCTACACCTTGCACTTTGAACACTAAATCATAACCTGCAAGTACCAATACAATCAATTGTAGGGGAAATTGAGTATGAAGGAGGGGCCACTGCTGGACCCGTTATGTCATCCAGTGGAAGTCAATGCCTTTAACCCTCGGATAATGAAAGCTTGGGAATGAACAGCATTCCCTTATCATATTCCTGTGTTTGGGGTGAGGTCTGGTCAGAGTCTACTGACCCTAGCTTGGGTCATGGGAACAGCATTCCCACCAGTCTGAGCATGTCCAGGACAGGAAGTAAGATTGCTAAAGATAGACACAAAATGCTGTTTTAACTCAGTGGGACAGGCAGCATCTCTGGAGAGAAGGAATAGGTGATGTTTTGGGTCTCAACCCGAAACATCCACCCATTGCTTCTCTCCAGAAATGCTGCCTGTCCCACTGAGATACTCCAGCATTTTGTGTCTATCTTCAGTGTAAACCAGCATCTGCAGTTATTTCCTACACAAGCAAGATTACTGCTTGTACTTCTGAATCCTATCAACTCATGCATTTTCAGCAACAGCTGCCCGCACAGATTTTCCCTCTTGGATCAGCTAGAACATTCATTTGCAACGGGTAAAGAGGACACATCGTCAGTGACTGAAGCGGATGAGTCTATATTAGGTGACACAATGAATTGTGAGAAATACCTAGCATTCAGCTGAACATTTTGCATTTAGTTCAATTGAAGTTCCAAATGGCCTAACAATAGTAATTGCGCATGATCTTTCTCACGCGTCTTCAAACTTCAAATAAGTTTCAAACCAGATTGTCCATGTGTGAATCTTGAGCCTCAATCTGATTTTCAAAAACAACTGCAGCCGTTAAACTACTCCAATATTATTACAAATAATACCTAAATTTGCAAATTACCACAGTACTTCACTGCCACAAATGGCGATTCATTTTACCTTCCTTGTCAGGCTTTGACTGAAATCAAAATCCGGACTAATAATCTTGAAATGACATCAAACCCAACATACTTAGTAATATAATCTTTAAATTTATCTTCTCAAATAACTAGTATAAGAGGACACTAAATTTAGCAAGTAAATTTCAAGTGTGAAGACATTTCTCATCTTGACAGCTGCAAATACTTTCTGGAAAGATTTAGTTAAAACCAATATATTACAGTGAACAATGCATCTTCCTTATTTTTCACATCATGGAGTAGAACAAAGATCTAAATATCTAGGAAGAAGAAAGCGTGCAGTTGAGGTCAGTGTCAAAGAGAGAGTTGCAGTGAAACAAAGCTGCATCTCCTCGAGCTGCCCTAGCTGATTCTGTAACATGACTTTGTCCTCTCAGAAACGCAGCAGGTTTAATGAAGGTTGCCGCATGACAAGAACTTTCGAGAGCAGATGAATTTCATAATAAAACTTGGGCTAAGTATCTGGGGGGAAAGATGCCCTTCACATGTAATCCCTTAGTCTGCAGTGGCACAAATATTTAGTACATCCAGATTCACATCTCGGAAGAGCAGTTAAAATTATTCCCGTGCTCGTATTCTCCAGAAGGAAGCGATTGTAACAAACACGCAAGGCCTTTGAGGAACATGGAGAAGTATCTTCTAAAAGCATTATCAAGCAAATTCCTAACATACTGCACCAGTGACTACTTTCCACATGTTTTGCAGAAAGGGGCATATCAAGTTCCTGTCTGCCATTACGAGAAGACATTTAAAATCAAGATTTTACAGCTAGGGCCCCTAACATCCCTAATTGAGTTAGAAAACTGCAGAATGCATTCAATAAAGCTGTTCCAAGATATATGCTAGAAAATCAGCACACTTCAAAGTAAAACTACACACTTCAAATGTGTGAAAGCATTTTAAACTGTTACCCCAATCTTAAAATCCACCAAGACAGAATACCAGATGGGATACAAAAATTCAGCTTTAAAGTAGTCAGGACAAACTAGGATAAACAATTTGGGGCAAAACGCTAGACATCATTTTCGTTTGATAAACGTTTTAGAAACTAGGCAGCAATTCCATAATGAAGAAAAAAGACCAGGGTTGCTTCAGCTTCAGCAGATAAAGCAGTAAAATCATGCAAAGTAAAGCAAAGAGGGATAAGACATGATCAAGAATTGATGCTATTGCTTGCTGCAAGATAAATTCTCGGAGGCAAAATATCTTGCCAGTTGCAAAAACAATAGCATCCTGTTTCTTGTGCCCATTGTGAGGTTAAATTTAAAATTACCGGAGTTATAATTAACAGGGATTAAAACTACATGCTACTCACATACAACATTGATGTTCCACTCTGTAGTCAATGGGCCGAAACAGAATGCATACCAAAATAAAAATGTTAGTGACATGAAAATACAGCTTTACTTCAACTACTTTAGATCTATACCAGAGACCAGAAGCAGGGTGATTTTAAATGCAAAATGACACAATATGCATGAAATTTAATAAAATATGGCACTCAATTTACAAATTTTGCCCATTTTAAATTCTGCTTTTAAAACATCTTTTCATGGCTCAATAAAGTAAAACAATCAAAAAATGAATCTGATCAGCACTACGTATACAGGAATTTCAATTGGCTTAAAGAACTAATGAACTAATTATGTCTACCGTAAGAATGTTTAAATCCCCAAATCACCAATTTTACACATTAAATATTCTTAAGCACGCCCCCTCATAAAGAAAACAGTAATTAGCTTGAATTATAGGGACTTTTATTATTTTCCTTTTATGATCTCTTCCACTTCAAAATTCTGCCCTCCCTGCCCACCACTGAATGATTAAACATATTATTTTATCAAACCTGAATAGTCCTCTCCATAGTTCTAATGCACTATCACAGCATCTATGATGTTATGTTTCCCAAATAAAGAGTTGATATCGTCTTTAATATAGGAAAATATCCCAAGAAATATTATCGCAAAAGTGCAAATAGACAGGTTGAAAACTAAGTTTAACATATTTGTACAGACAAAGAAAATATCAGGTGGTGGTTTTCTTGATTGCCTGAAAATATATACTTTCAGTCTCTTAATGAAAGAAAATTTTAGGTTTTCCATGGTGGAAAAGTGAGGAATGGGAGCAATTGCAAGACAAGCCAGAGATAAATTGAAGATCTTGTAGGTTATAGGGCTAAAGGAAAAAGTGACTGGACTGGCACTTCAAACAGTAGGATGATGATTTTAAGGGAAAATAGGATTTTGGTGAACTGGAAATTAAAGCAAACCAACAAGTTTATTTTACATGTCACATGTAGCGAGGTACAGTGAAAAGCCTTTGTTGCGAGCTAACCACTAAGCAGAAAGATAATACACGAATACAATCGAGCCATCCAGTTCAGATAGAGGATAAATGGAATAACGTGACTAACGTTTAGCGCAAGATAAAGTCCAGTAAAGTCCAATCAAAGATAGTCCAAGGGTCCCCAAGTAGGTGATAGTAGCTCGGGACTGTTCTCTAGTTGTTGGTAGAATGGTTCAGTTGCCTGATAACAGCTGTGAAGAAACAGTCCCTGAATCTGGAGGCATGTATTTTCACATTGGGGGGGAATTGGACAAATAGAACGTTGTGGAGTATTGGCGGTGGGCACAACATTTGGATAATCTCAGGTTTGAGGTGGAAAAGCAAGAGATAGTGATGAAGCAACCTGAAGAACAGTGCAATAAACAGAATGTATAAAAACGATACACACAAAAGCTGGAGTAACTCAGCGGGACAGGCAGCATCTCGTTTCGAGTCAAGACCCTTCTTCAGACTAGTGATCTCGACCCTCAACGTCACCCATTGCTTCTCTCCAGAGATGCTGCCTGCCCAGCTGAGTTACTCCAGCTTTTTGTGTATCTTCGGTTTAAACCAGCATCTGCAGTTCCTTCCTGCAAAATTTATAAAAAGGTGGACAAATGAAGCAGGTTTCAGCAACAGATCAGATTTCAGTAGAATTTGGATTACAACCAGAGGGATTTTACAGAGATTTTTACCCAAGTGAACTATTTAGAACCTTGTTACATGCTCAAATAACCAACCTTTACACCTTTTAACACCTAACTGTAGGGATGCCACGCTAACCATTTCAAACATCAAATTATTTGATCTATTACCAATTGGCAACGAACCTGGGAAATGCGAAAATAATTAATAAACACCCACTGAAAGTTTATGAGGACAACATATTTTTCAGCCAAACACAGGCAAATCTCCAATAAGATGTTTTGATTTCTAGAGATGAATAGGACATCCATCAAAAGATCAGACTCAACAGTGGGAAAGGTTGATTTCACATATTGGCCAAATAATAATTTCTCCTCAAGGTAGAATTACTATTGAAATAATAATCCTTTCTTTTCCTTTGGGACAAATCTACTAGTGTGCCACAAAAGTCATTCTTCTAAACCTTCAGATTGCTCTCTACACTAATATATTGTGGCCAAAATTATGCAATATCCGACAAGAAATTTCATACAAATATAATTCAAGCGAAGCAGAAAATATTCCTATGAAACATCTTAAGTATTCAACTTTCGCCTTCATTGATACATTGTTCAAAATGAGTCGGAAAATTGAACAGTGAAAGGTCCATTTATAAAATTGTTACAAGCGATATAACATGCAAATCTGCTCAATTCACATTAAGAAAACAAGTATTGCATTGTGAAAAGTTGCCGATTGACTTCTTTCAAGAGCTCCGAGTAATTGCAAATGAAAAGGACTTGCGCAAAGACGATTCAGAATATTAAATGTAATCAAACAGGAAAAGCTGTCAATTACATGCTGCAAATATTTAAACTGAACCGCATTCAACACTTGCCTGATGTTTCACTGGTTTAGGCGATTCGAGCTGCTTGTCGCAAACAAATTAAATAGCATTGTTAGGAAATACACACGCCAACGTCAAAAAGGTATAAACTTCAAAACAGGTGGGAACATCTAGTCAAAATCTATGGAGCAAGCATTTTAATTATGCACAAGCATATTTTGCTGAAGGAATTAAAAGTCCTGAGGAACAAAATTAATTCATAAAGTGATCACCACCATGAAATAGAGTGCAAGGTCATTTCAGTCTTCGAGTTCCATGAAAATAATCTTTCCCTTTAATCCAAAAAGGAATTTATTTGACACTGGGCTGCTACAACAGGTGCCAAGCTTTGCATTGCAAGAATTTTAGCAGCACAAAGGTAACTTTCAGGCAACAACAATCTTGAAGAGAATGCAATTTAAACTTGTTTACACTACATAATGAATGGAAATCTTAAAATATTTTAATAATTAAAATGCAGATTTTTATCTGGGCAGGTATAAAAGCAACTTGGATGTTTTGTGACCTGTCAAATAAGATTTAAGCAATTAAACAACTGCAGATGGAGAAATTTTTAAAATGCTGTTCGAAAACCCATTTGAACTGGGGCAGAGCGAAAGCAGGCACTATAAACAATCGTTCTCTCTCCTTCACAGTTCTGGTGGCAGGTCTTCAAGCTGAAGTGTTAACTGTTTCCCCCCCCACCATTAAACAAAAGTGATGCTAGTTTGAGAAACGGAAGTGTTCATAGAATTGGAACATATATATTTGGGCAAACAGACAAGAGCTTTGAGGGGGTCAAACTCGGCCGTTTGACAAGCTATGCCTTCCTCAATGTGGGTGTAGACTCAAAACTGGTCCTAAAAGGGATTATTTTACTGATAGTAGACAACTGAATATAGGTCTTTTGCCAATGCCGCCGAATGGAGCAGTCACTGGCTGTGGCTGAAAAGAAGAGATGCTGTCTGGGTTGCCACGTGACCATCTAGAGGCTAACCATAAGACACACACCCAGGTCTGATCACCCTGTGGTGGGCCTGCCTCGACTGAGGGTGTCTTGTGATAAACAGCCAAAACACCCAGTGACGTCGAGGTACATAACTGAAGATGTGTCTGAATGTTAGCACCTAGTGGTCGCCCCCAAGAACAACACCAGTCAATTGTAGTGCAAACCTATCTAGTGATTGTAACATCCAGTCCTACTAATCAATCTTTATAATGCCGTTTGTTTCACTTTGTGTGCAAGGAATTGGAAGGAATAGACTTAAAGGGCTTGCAATGGTCTTGCTAAAAAGGACTCGCAATATTTTAAGCCATAAATGTTCTTGAGGGAAAAACCTGGTCTCTGGAGGCAGTCACTCAGCATGACTGGTTCGGGGGTAGCTGACAAGTCCAATGTGGGAACCAGAGACAGGACATCATTAGTCAGGGGGTGGTGAATCTGTGGAATTATTTTTGCCACAGAAATAGATTTGAGTATTGGAGTAAAGAGGTCCTTCTGCAGTTGTACAGGGCCCTGGTGAAACCACATCTGGAGAATTGTGCGCAGTTTTGGTCTCCAAATTTGAGGAACATCCTTGCTATTGAGGCAGTACAGCCTAGGTTCACGAGGTTAATCCTCAGAATGGTGGGACTGTCATATGAGGAAAGAATGGAAAGACAGGGCTTGTATTCACTGGAATTTAGAAGGATGAGAGGGGATCTTACAGAAACATATAAAATTATAAAAGGACTGGACAAGCTGGATGCAGGAAAAATGTTCCTAATGTTGGGGGAGTCCAGAACCAGGGACCACAGTCTAAAAATAAAGGGGAGGCCATTTAAAACTGAGATGAGAAAAAACTTTTTCACCCAGAGAGTTGAGAGTTTGTGGAATTATCTGCCACAGAAGGCAGTGGAGACCAATTTACTGGATGAATTTAAAAGAGTTAGGTCGAGCTTTGGGGACTAACAGAAACAAGGGATATGGTGAGAAGGCAGGCACAGGTCACTAATTGTGGATGATCAGCCATGATCACAATGAATGGCGGTGCTGGTTCAAAGGGCCAAATGGCCTCCTCCTGCACCTATTTTCTATTTTTCTTAGAAAGCTGTGGAGGCCTTTGCTAGATAGATATTTTTAAGGCAGAGGTAGATTCTTGATTAGTACAGGTGTCAGGGGTTATGGGGAGAAGGCAGGAGAATGGGGTTCGAAGGGAGAGATAGATCAGCCATGATTGAATGGCAGAGTAGACTTGATGGACCGAATGGCCTAATTCTGCTCCTATCACCTACGGCCTTACGAGGACAGGAAAAGCAATGTCAAAATATCTGTTGCCACCATCGCCAGAACACTGTTTGAAATGTGTTGCTACTAATACAAGGGAGGCTCAACTACAACAATAAATATTTTCCGACCACACCATAAAATTTACAAGCCCTCCAAAGAGGTGTTAACTTTTGCATTTTACAATTCCATAACACTGATGCCCTTGCAGGTATAGTATATAAACCAAAAATGTGTGTTTAATCGAATGTATTGCATACATTAATTGCCTACAGTGTACAGCAAATTAAATACTTTTGACATGCTGTACAAAAAAACCGTACCGGCAGCTTGCAAACTAAGTTCTTGCAATGCAACAATAAATTTTGCACCTCCAACCATTTCAGTTTAAAACCTTTTTTTTTTATTGGAAGGATAATTTATTTGGACAATGGAGCAGTAGGCTTAGCCTTTCAGTCATAGGATCCAAAAACAAAGTGCCTTGGTTTAATATCCACCAAAATAATGGCACTGTCATCATGCTACTCGCATTGTTGCTTGGACTTTAGGTGCTCATGCTGCCGGACGGAGACTTGAACTCTAAACCTTGCAACTTGGATTATGCTGTTCCAATGTAGATTTACATATCATTTCACAGTGGTCAACATTTTCTTGAAAACTGGAATTTGGCGTGTTCCATGAGGCAAAACAGAGCAGCACTTTAAAATGTAAGTCATTTCACATTACACCTTATTCAACATGTAGATATTACATACAAGGACGTTTTAAAGCTGTAAGCAAGGCGATATCTATATGCCGTATCACCCGATGAGGTATTTGCATTCAACATTCTGCAACACAATATTGTCAGTTAGTTGCATTATGCAATCATCAGCCACAACAATATTAATGTGTTAACGTCAAAACTTTTTGTGACCAGCATACCTGTGCAATTACTTGGGATTACTATCAAAAGAGCTTTATGGGAAATTTAACTCACTGGAATATTGTGGTCCTTCCGTCCTTTGTGAGAGGAAGCAACATGGGCCAGATATTGAATAACTTTCTTGGTATTTTCTGTCTTGCCTGCACCAGATTCTCCTCTGCATTAAAAAAAGTTTAGGAAACAGTTAATTTCAAAGATGAACATATGGCCCAAGAGCACACTAAACATCAAGGATTTCATGAGATGGTGCTGCAAGAAAGAATTTCATGGTTCAATTTGGGTGCATATATATGACAATAAAACATTCTTGACAAAAGAAAGCCAAGAGTTATCGTTAATCAAGGAACCAAGTCAGAAAGCAACCAAACTTCCAGAGAAGGGAAGATGCTGTCAGCACTTTGATTAGTTCAGCAGATATGTTTAGATTTACTTTATTGCATATAATGAAGTACAATGAAAAGCTTTGTTTTGCATGTTCTCCAAACAAGAACAGATACACCAAATACAAATTAAGTTAAACTCAAGTACAATAGATAGAGCAAAAGAGAAGATGCAGTTGCAGAATACACAGTGCCCTCCACAATGTTTGGGACAAAGACCCATCATTTATTTATTTGCCTCTGTACTCCACAATTTGAGATTTGTCATTTAAAAAAATCACATGTGGTTAAAGTGCACATTGTCAGATTTTATTAAAGGCCATTTTTATACATTTTGGTTTCACCATGTAGAAATTACAGCTGTGTTTACACATAGTCCCCCCCCCCCATTTCAGGGCACCATAATGGGACACATTGGCTTCACAGGTGTTTGTAATTGCTAGGGTGTGTTTAATTGCCTTCTTAATGCAGGTATATGAGAGCTCTCAGCATCTAGCCTTTCCTCCAGTCTTTCCATCACCTTTGGAAACTTTTATTGCTGTTTATCAACGAGGACCAAAGTTGTGCCAATAAAAGTCAAAGAAGCCCCCACACTGGGCCCTCCAATGTCCATTGTTCTACCCCCACAGCAGTCCCCCCACACTGGGCCCTCCATTGTCCATTGTTCTACCCCCCATAGCGGTCCCCCCACGCTGGGTCCTCCTTTGTTCTTTCCCACAGCAGCCGCATCCTCACTCTGCATGGTCCGTCCTCGTCGGTCGGCGCCATCATCGACCTCCACCATCACTGCCAGGTCCCCACATCCGTGGTGCCGATCCAGACGCGGGCTCCGCCGACCCAGGCTCTGATCCACGAGGCTCCTCCGACCCGGGAGGTTTAGAGACTGCGGCACCTCAATAAAGCCCTCCGGCTGCTTTCGCGGTCCACAGCTGTGGCTCAGCGGGAAGCCCAAATATACTAAGCAATGTGCATTAAAAATCAAGGAAACAAAATTGTCCTGAAGGTTGAACTGAAATCGCAGTCCTAAATCCACATCACGGTCTCCAGCATTTTGGTGGAGGATGTCCCAGCACAGTGTTTATTGGTTAATTTACCCAATTCAACACAACTTTGGAGACCTTTAGTCTGATGAAGGATCCCGACCCAAAACGTCACCCACCTCTTTTCTCCAGAGATGCTGCCTGATCCATTATATTACTCCAGCACTGTGTGTTCATCTTTGGAGCCCAATTCTGCTCTTATGTCTTCACTTTCAAAGGCAAGCAGATAGGAAGTGCGGGTGCAGTGATCATGTAAGTATATGGTGTTATCAATATATTTCCATCAAATAAGCTCTTCTGAACAGTACCGAACCAAAAAAAAAATGTAACCATTCTTTGCGCACTGCTCCACTCAGCACCAAATAAGATTTTTCTTTAGCTTAATTTCAGCTTAATTAGAAACTACACAACGGAATGTGAGGGAAGCAGAGACAATCCAACTACCGTTGGCATTACAATGCTGACATCCAGTAAGGGTGTTAGTATTGCAATGGCCGCTAGTAGTCACACCAGCCATAGCCACAGCAGGTAATTTATTACAAGATTGACTCGAGTCCATTTGCTAAAATGCATGACTGAACGCCAGGTCACATTCTTTTCTTGGAGGCCACATCCCCTGCCGCTTGAAAAGCAATAAATTTCCTGTTGACATCCAGATAGGAACCTGCAATCAGTCCTTAACTGGTTTACAAAAATGTGCGGTATCCATTCTTGTTGGCATTCAAAGCCACAATTGTTTTTTCTGTTCTCAAAAGGCCAGTTTCAGTCACTTTTCCTTTTAAGGCAATGTTTTTATAAAAATCCATCCCCCCGAAATCAAAACCAAGACCATTTACCAAATGCAGTCTTTAACAGGATACAACGTTTAAAGGAAAAAAGATGCATGCTTAAAATATCTGCAACCTGGATGACTTCTGATTGTTGCACTAGTGTGCAATAGATGGGCAAAGTAGTAATCCAAAGAATTATCATCGTTTCAACAAGATTATGAACCTGCAGGCACGTCAGCATATAACATGACAAATATTTATAAAACCATATGATCAAACACTGGAAATGTTGGCGGCACAGTAGCGCAGCGGTAGAGTTGCTGCTTTACAGCGAATGCAGCGCCGGAGACTCAGGTTCGATCCTGACTACGGATGCTGTACTGTAAGGAGTTTGTACGTTCTCCCCGTGACCTGCGTGGGTTTTCTCCGAGATCTTCGGTTTCCTCCCACACTCCAAAGACGTACAGGTATGTAGGTTAATTTGACTGGGTAAATGTAAAAAATTGTCCCTAGTGTGTGTAGGATAGTGTTAATGTGCGGGGATTGTTGGGCGGCGCGGACTTGGTGGGCCGAAAAGGCCTGTTTCCGCGCTGTATATATATGATATGATATGATATTTATGCAAATACTTTGAAATAAGATAACTCGAGGATTACTAAACAAAAAAGTGGTAATGTTGTTTCAAATTGCTTAACCACATTAGAGCCGTGCGGCAGTTAGTGCAGCTCCCTGGTGTAGGGACAGAGAGACAATCCTGATCTTGAGTGCTGTTTATTTAGAATTTACAACAATTCCCATGATCTGTGGCCATCTGCAACATACTCCAATATATAACATCAGTCTATTAATTGGCTACACAATATTGCCCTGTGTGTAGCAGGGTGGCAGAAGAATTAGTGTGGGTTGTGATTGATGAGTATGGACAGAGAAAAATGGGACGGATGTGCTGGAGGTTAGAAGCTAATTCATGTGGAAGTGGGACAAATGGACTCTTTGCAGTACAACTCCGTGACAAATCGGATAAGGAAACCATTGGATATGAAAGAGTTTCCAATGATAAAACACCTGATTTTGCAGCTGCAGTTATCAGACTACCACAATGTTGGGCCATTGAACTACTGCTGAAATCTAAAATGCACAGGCATTGTATTCTGCAGCTTTTGAATCCGAATTCCAGCAAGCACTTCAGATGTTAATAAATAATTCCACCGCAAAAATAACCCTGAAGATATTGCAATATTTTGCACAATGTGGAGCATATGAAAATGCCACACTAGTCCAGTATTGTTTGATTGACCTCGCAGGACTTTGAAACTGTTTGTGTGGGGTCTGCTATTCCCTCTGCTTCCAAACTCTCAACTTCCCAAATTAAATCTAATTTATACCTAATCCTCGACCTAAATCTCACAGGGGTTTGAGGTTAGTCACCCCAAATAAATCTCAGATCAAAAAGGCACTTTGCACCTTGTTTGAGGCAAATTCTTCAAGACAACTGGGCGCACAGTCTGATGACATCACTTGCAGGATGTTGCAGATCAAAAGAAAGGAAATCCCTGCCAAAGAGATCACTTAGTTTGCTGAGTAGATCCCGTCCAGCACAGTGACAAGTCTGGCACTCTGCAACAGACTGAAACCAGGGAGCAGAGTATGTCAAATGGAAAGATGACTCTTGTTGTGCTGCTAACAAAACACCAGCATCTATACACTAAAACTCGTGTTTGTTTGTTCCTGAGGCCCACCTTACTCATAGTCGTCCCTTTGGTGCTAATGGAAGTTTAATTGAAATCGGTGTTATATTTTTAAGGTTATTCACATTTTAAAGGATGGGGAAGAGGGGGGGAGGAGAGAGGGGGGGAGAGAGGGGGGGAGAGAGGGGGGGAGAGAGGGGGGGGAGAGAGGGGGGGGAGAGAGGGGGGGAGAGAGGGGGGGAGAGAGGGGGGGAGAGAGGGGGGGGAGAGAGGGGGGGAGAGAGGGGGGGGAGAGAGGGGGGAGAGAGGGGGG